>NW_023270447.1:32962809-33094836 GCF_011800145.1 Mirounga leonina
AACTGCTGGAGTTAAGCTCCCACGTAGTTTTCTTAGGATACTAACTGTTGGAGTTAAGCTCCCACGTAGGAAGCCTGGCTATCCCAAGGCTGCCTTGTGGAGCATCTACATGGAGTGAAGACATATGGAAAGAAAGAAACAGCTCCATCTCCTCCACTCACCAGATGTTTGATTCATTTCAGCCCAGGCACTGTGAGTGAAGACGACTTAGAGGTGAGCGAAGCCCTGGTCACTGTCTGATTTCAACTCCGTGACAGACCCTGAGGAAAAAAAATTGTCTGACTGGGTCTTATCAAAACCCAGATTCATTATCAAAATGATTAGTGGTTATTGGTTATTGTTCAAAGTCATTGTTTTGGTGTTTTTTTCTGCAGTAATAGGTAACTAGAACACACTTTAAAAGTCACTTTTATCTCCCAAATTTCCCTGGGCAGCCAAGCCTATATTCTTGTTTCATAGACAAGGAAACCGAGAGTCAGAGAAATGAAATGGATAGGTACACTAGTCTAGTCCAAGTTCCCCTTTCCACCAATGAGGAAATGAGGATCAGAGAGGTGAGATGACTCACAAAAACCACACAGCCTGTCAGGGGAAGAGCCGAGACTCCTTCCAGTCCCCTTTCCAATAAATAGCTATATGTAGGTTCCCTGCTCCACACTACCTAGACTTGCTTTCCATTCAGGGAAATAGAAGTGGCCAGGATCCTTTCCACATTCAGTTTGCATTGTCCTTGAATCCATAGAAATAGTATAACGAGCATGGGCCTTTTGGTGACGGAAGGATTTTGTTTCAAATCAACAAGCTGGCTGTGTGCTCAGAGTTAAGTTCTTTAACTTCTCTGAACCACATCTTCATCATATGTAAAATGGGGATCAAAGTGCTTCCTCTAGATTATTGTTAGGAAAACAAGATATAATGAATATAAATTGCCTAATACAACGTAAGTACCCAAAGATGCATCTCATAGAAAGTCTCATTATCATCATTATCATTTTAATATTTTCCAGAGGATCTAATGATAAACGTGATAATATCATAATATAATGATAATAGCAAACTATAGTTTAGCCATAGAATCCTCACAGTCAGCACATGACATAGGTAATACTCAGATTTTTAGATGAGGAAACAGGCATGGAGAGGTTAAGTAATGTGCCAGTATTAGTTAGGGTTTGAATCTTGGCAGAGCAGGAAGGAGGAAAAAGTGATCTCTTAGCATGTTGGTAAAAAATGTGTTTTGTTCCTATTTGACCTCCTGGTAAGGCCCTTTAGGGGAATAAAACTAAGTGTAGTATGCCTGATAACAGCCAAGTTTTCCACCAAGCCAGATCATTTCCCAATCTTGCTAGAAAGTAAATTAGATTCTATATAATTGCATCTAATGTTAATGTTGCCTAAGAAAAGGTCTTTCTGGGACGTCTGGGATTGATTGTCTAAAGTCTTCAGTGTAATTTTTGTGCTCCAGATAAGGCTTCTAACTTGAAATTTGCATACTGTAATGATGCGATGAGGCATGTTTGCAAACTGAAGAGCAAAATACCACCATTAGGGACTATTTCAGGCTCAGGGTAAACCTGAAATGTCTGTTTGAATTGCACTATAATTTTCAGATTCATGATTTAAGATTTTTTAGTAATTTGCCTTTATTGTAATGTTACAACTATCCAGTACATGTGGATTATATTGCTTTTTTTTGTTTGTTTCTACATCATAGAAAGCTTTGTTATTGGTCAACAGTTGTTAGTATATAATGTAATACAGTTATTACACTAGTACACATTTCTAGTACAAAAGTATCTTGTAAAATTGCATGTTGTCACAAAGTGATTCTAATACTTTTGATCATTTCTCTTAACAGCTCACTAAGTATTGCTCTCTGGGGAAGAGTCAGAGGAAATATGTCATATGTTAAAGCTCCAAGGCACATTCACCCACAAGTTCTTGATTTATTCAGAACTCTATAACAATAGTTGGCTCGTGTTCTATACTTTCTCTCCTGACCTCCACAAACATCTTGAGTCCCTTCCTTATTATTCCCTGCAGTTCATATAATAAATGAGAGTGCGTTGCCTAACTAATATAGTGACGTGTATGCTTTCGATTCAGGAAAGGGGAGCTGATCACTCAGCATGTTTGTGAATCAAGGCCAGCCTTTCACTTTGATAGAAACGATTGGTGCTTGTATGATATCATCTGAGCGTGCTGCATGGTTAAGTGTCTACTCTAAATTTTTTCCCAATTTTGGTAGCCATGTCTAAAATTTTACTAATGGAGATGATTTCCTATAGTTTTGATAACAAACACATAGAAATGGAGGATAAAATAACTTAAATATACAGCCAAGCAAGCAAAAAAAAAACCCCAAAACCTACACATGCTAGAATTAAGAGTGAACAGTAGGGGTGCCTGGGTGGTTCAGTTAAGCGTCTGCCTTTAGCTCAGGTCATGATCCCAGGGTCCTGGGATCGAGCCCTGTGTCTCCTTGCTCAGTGGGGAGCCTGCTTCTCCCTCTCCCTCTGCAGCACCCCCTACTTGTGCATTCTCTCTCTCTCTGTCAAATAAATAAAATCCTTAAAAAAGAAAAAAAAAAGAGTGAAGGGAGTAGACATAATGATACTCATGTGAGCCCGTGAAGCCATGGACAAGAAGGATTTAGCACCTAGAAAAAGACCAAAAATCTACTCATGAAAAAAAAAATGCAGACTACGCAAAGAAACTATCCATTAGATGGTAGAGAAATAACACACGAAAAGAAGTATTTGCAGCCCAAGAACCTGAGAAGTCAGAACTACCCAAAAGACCCTATAAAATAAATATATTTAAAATGATTAAAGAGACAAAGTAAGGAAATAGGGATCTTTATGAAATTACAAAGCACTATAAGAACAAGATTATTTGAAAAAGGACATCTTAAGAATTAAAAATTGTCATTGAAATTTAATAGTTAATGGCCATTCTATGAGGAAAGTATTATTATCATCCTGTTCATATAACAGATAAAGAAATTGAGGCTCAGAAGGCTAAATAATTTACCCAAGTACACATAGCTTATAAATGGTGAAGTAGACTTGAACTCAAGTCTCTATGACTTCAAAGTGCATGTTTTTAACTATTACACTATGCTATCTAACAAAAGTATGATTTCTATATCTATTATAAGAGGGTGTGTGTGTGTGTGTGTATAAACATATTAAGCATATATGTATGCCAGCACAGGGATATAGTAATGCTAATAATGGTGAATTATGGCAGTTGATTTATTTGTGATTTTCTTTTTTTTTTAAGATTTTATTTATTTATTTGACACACAGAGAGAGAGACAGACACAGAGAGAGCACAAGCAGGGGGAGCAGCAGAGGGAGAGGGAGAAGCAGGCTGAGCAAAGAGCCCTATGTGGGGCTGAGCAGGGATCCTGGTGGAGCTCGATCCCAGGACCCTGAGATATGACCTGAGCCGAAGGCAGATGCTTAACGACTGAGCCACCCAGGTGCCCCTATTTGTGATTTTCTACATTAAACATCATGATAGAGTAATAATAAACACACCCTACATCTTTCTTTGGTAAATTCATTAGATGGTACAAAGAAAAAATGTGAACAATACAAAATAAACCTTGATAAGGATAAAAAGCAGATTAGACTCAGCTAAAAAGAGAATGTGTAGTATGAAAAATAAATCAAAGAAATTACCTAGAATGAAGCAGAAAGAAAAGTTATATATTCTATTTATGGTTTTTAGTGGCTGCCTTATATTTTTAACATGAATACCTGATTTTACATAATCTGAAGTTAATCAATATCTTTAGCCTCTTCCAAAACAAGTTCCAACTTTTGACTCTGATCATCTTTTTGTTTCAAATATAATTTTTGCTAATATTTTATTTCTGACCTCTTTGTAGGGTTCCATTATTACTATTATTATATTTCTTAACACAGTCAGGGCTTGGTTAGAGTTACTCACTGCTTTTTATATCTTGAGTTTCCATCTTCTTAAAATATACTGATTGTTATTCTATGGCAGCGTAACAGATTACTATGAACTTAGTGGTTTAACACAACACACAGGGGCGCCTGGGTGGCTCAAATGGTTAAGCATCTGCCTTGGGCTCAGGTCATGATCCTGGGGTCCTGGGATCAAGCCCCATGTTGGGCTCCCTGCTTAGCAGGGAGCCTGCTTCTTCCTCTCCCCCCTGCTCATGCTCTCTCTCTCTCTCTCAAATAAATAAATAAAATCTTGAAAAAAAAATAAAACAACATTCATCTATTACCTGTTTCAGTAGATTAGGAGTCCAGATATAGGTAAAAGCTTGGGCCTCTGTTCAGTTTGTTACAAGGTTGAAATCAGGGCTGCACTATTTTCTGGAGGCTCTAGGAAAGAATTTGCTTCTAAGGTCATTCATTATATTGTCAGATTTCAGTTCTTTGTGGTTACAGAACTTAGATTCCAATTCTATTGGTAGATGTTGACCAGGGGTCACTCTCAGCCCCTTGAAGTGGTCCACAGTCCCTTGCCTGGTGGCCTTCTCTATATACCCTCACATACTTAGACTCTCTCTGACTTATGCTGTCTCTGCTCGCTAGGCCCAGATTTAAATGACTTATGTGGTACTCCCCCTCTTTTAAGACGAACTGATTTTAGAAGGTCAATATATCAGCAAAATCTTTTCACAGCAGTACCTAGATGATTGTTTGATTGAATAACTAGTAGAAGGTCTGTTTACAACAGGGAGGGTGAGTGTCATGGGACCATTTTAGAATTCTGCCTTCCATAGACTTAAATTTTTAAAGGAAAAATTATAAATAGTAAACTGTAATATTTTTTGTCTTAAAGTCTTTATATAATTTCACTTCTTACTTAAATACTTTATATAACATAACTTTTTACTTAAATGGTTATTTAGCTAGATATAAAATTCTATGTTGACAGTAATTTTCTCTCAGGTGGAAAATATTATTCCATTGTCTTCTGATTTCTGTTGTTGCCTATAAGTTTGCTGTCAGCTGACTTTTCAATATTTGTAGCCAAACTGTCCTTTTTTAAGAGTTTGTTTTCCTTTAAATTTCTTTTAGTTTTTGATGTCCTGCAGTTTCTCTAAGGTCTTTCTAGTGTGGATTTAATTTTATTTATTTTGCTTCTTACATTTTCTGAGTCTGAGGATTCATCTCATTTTGGAAAATTCTCAGCCACTCTCTGTTTGAAAATTACATCTCTTTCCTTATTTCCTTCTAAACATCTGCTAAACTTAGGTTATAGCTTTCTCATTCTATCCTCCAAGTCTCCTTAGTCTGCTTTTAAATTTTCCATCTCTTTAACTCAATGGAGTGGATTCTGAATAAATTCACAGGTCCATGTTAATTCTCTTTTCAGCTATATTTAATATGTATTTAATTCATCCATTGACTTGTTAATTTTAATGATGCTGTCTTTCATTTCTGGTCATTGTCTTTGGTTCTTTTTAAAATCTCCCTGGTATTTTTTTCAGTTTCTCTTTTTTTTCCTTATGTTGTCACTTCTTTACTTTATATACTAATTTATTAAAAACATATGGATTTACCATTATTTGGCAACTAATATAGAAATAATTATTTTAGGCAAGAATCATCATTAGATTCTGAAATAAGTGAGTGAAAGTTTGACAAGAATTTGGATATTTACATAGTTCAAAATATCAACCACATGAAATTTATTAATTATGAAGGAGAAATAGTAACTTTATAGGGAAGAAACCTGGCCGACATTACTTAGTACTCAAAGTTCACCTCCATAATAGTAGGCAAAATAGACATCATTTGCCTCCTGATATGATGCAATGAGAAGGATACAATATTACCTCTGTGACCTACCTGCCAAAAAATGCCTAACCTGAATCTAATCATAAGGCTATGTTCCCCATCAATTGTAATTTCCATTTTGAGAGCTATGGAGTTCTATTAATCTATAATGATGTAATATATATTACCTCCTTATTCAGAGCACAGGGTTTGGAGTTATATGGACCTGATTTTCAAATCTCGAACCATCATCTACCTTGAACATATAAAGAGTTGAAGCTGAAATGGCTGGGAAAGAGGATTACTCTGGAGATAGCTGTTGGTATGTTTTGGATTTCCACTCCTATGGGGTAAAAGGATTCCTTCCTCCTCCCTATTAATCTAAATAAGAAAGAGGGCTTCAAGGGAATTACATGGTGGGGTTGACCTATTATCCTGCAGTCTGGAAGCATAAGGATGGCAAGAGAAACTGGAGATAGATTGGCCCAGTACAATAGAGCAGAGTGAAAGAGAACTACCTTGGGAATAAAAAACTCTTTTATCAACGGCATGACAGGACAAGGATGGATGAGTTTTTCCTGTGGATCAGATATGGGCCACATAAGAGAGAGGCAATATGGAGCTACTTTGAATTCCACCCTCCACCCAAAATAAACTGCATGGATGGAGGTGTGAAAGAGAAGACTGTCACATGCTCAGAAGCTGAGAGAAGAATTTTAAGCAGCCAGCAAGCAACAAGCAACAAGTAAGCATCAAGGAAGTTGCAATTGGAGAGATCCATTGGGGATATCATTGAAGAACACACAGAAACATCCCATTAGAGAAAGAATCAGCTTTGGCACACTGCCACACTCAGAGGGTTCTATCACAGATTACATCCATGCCCGTGAAGTAATATATTTCCTGTTGCTTACCTGTTCTCCTTACTTTCCACCTCCAACCCTGATGGACCCAGAGAAGGCCTAAAAATAGTGAAAGGAGGAGAAAAATAAGGTAAAGAGAAAAGCCAAGAGTTCCCTCCCACCATTCTAGACTTCTAGGCCTAGAGCAATAGCAAGCTGGGGTAGCAGGGTAAGATTAGGTCTGGTTGTAGTAAAAAGAATAAGGAGCAGTGATTATGACATTTTTAGTCCTGGGATGAGACTCTGATTATGCATAAAAATGACTTGCATTATCTGAGTATACTGGAAAGATTCTGCCAAGATCCAGCCCACAGAGTAAGTTTGAAGAGATAGCAGTGAACAAGAATAAGTCATTTTATTTGGTTTGTTGTTGTTGTTGTTGCTCATATCCTATTGAATTCAGCCCATTCAGTATCTAAATTTCATCTACAACTTGTCCCAGGTTATGTGGTAATTAGCAGAACTGAAACAAATCCAGGCACTATTTATACTCTATGATAATGACCTTCTTTGAATAAAAAGAGAGCGTGCATGAGAAAGAAAGAGAATATTTGGTATTTATTTGCATAATTAGAAAGTTCAGTTACATCTCTGGATAATTTTTAGCCCAAAGGATAAGCACATGCAAATGCTAGATCCACAAAATCTTCTCTCCAAGAAGGACAAGCCAAGTCTTGGCTGGCTTGGGTATGGAATTCCCCCAGACGTGAGGCCAAAACTTTGAGAGGCCTGGATTTCCCTGGGGAGCCAATACTCACAGAAAGAGCAGATGGTTTCCAGGGTAAAACCTGGAGAGAGAGTTCCCCAAAGGGGACCGGATCTTAGGTTTTTGGCAGAGATGAGGTTGTTTCACTGGTAGAGTGAAAACATCCCACCTCCCCAATTCCACTTCTCTCCATACACACACTTGTAGAACATTTTCTCCACAATGACAACACACAGAACAGTGTTCACCACTATAGGATGATCCTATCTTCCTGTTGAACGCAGTGGGCTTTTCAAACAGATTATGAGGAGCCTGTGTTTTGTCGATAAACTTCTAGTAAGACCCAGAGGGGAACCAGAACACAGACCTGGGATTTGACGCTGTAGCCTGGCTAGTGACAGGAACCAGGCCTGGGCCGCCCTTCACTGTGGAGGGGCTGGCAAGGAAGGGGGGAGGGGAAACCAGGTGCAGAACGGGGGAAGGGGATTTTATGTAGGATCTGCTTTACGCTCTGCATCAGATGGAAATGTCACTCTCACTGGAAACCATGTTAATGAATGATGATCAAAGCATACAGGGTGCACTGTTTTATAAGACAGTATTTGTTTCCCAGAGCTGCTGGCCCAACTATTTGCATGACATTTGTGTTTTAATGTAGTATGGCTCCAATGTGCTGCGAAGGGCAGGACACCAGGCAGAAATTAGATGTAAGTTTTCTACATGAAATTTGCCATTTGAGCACTTTGCCAGCTCTAAAGCTCTGAACACTAGCACGTCCGTTTCTTTCAAAGCAAACTATATGAAGCCTACCGGAAGCCTCAACATTGACAGGAAACTTTGAGACTTTTTTTTTTTAAGATTTTATTTATTCATTTTGAGAGAGAGACAGAGAGAGAGCACGAGCAGGGGGGAGAGGCAGAGGGAGAGGGAGAAGAAGACTTCCCGCTGAGCTGGGAGCCTGACATGGGGCTTGATCCAAAGATCTGGAGATCATGACCTGAGCGAAGGCAGATGCTTAACCATCTGAGCCACCCAGGCACCCCTGACAGGAAACTTTGAAGTTGGGTTTATTGTTCCACTATTTCCTTTTTTATAAAAGTTATATCTCTGCCTCACTATTTGCTCCCCCCGCAAAAAAAAAAAAAACCTACAAGAAATTTTTATGTACTTGTAGATATTAGGAAGGGAAGAAAATAAAACTAATAATAATAGCCAGTGTTCTTTTTATTTGGAATTTTCAAATATTCTTCAAGAACACATTATCCCCAGCACTCATTCTCTCTTAATGGCAGCCTTAGTTATTTGGACAAAATTTGTTAGAGGTTCAATATTTAACTAAAAAAAAATAGCAAAAGAAGTATTAAATTATGACATAATTCTAATAAACTAGAATAATAAAAATTTCTTTCTTTGAATAATGACCCCAAATGTATAACCTACCTAATTTCTCTATACACTCCTTCATTTTCTGCATAAAGTATAAAAAGAATTACCTATAAGAAATACTGATCCTATGTTCATCCTTTCTTGCATCCCTGGTTCTGCCTTCATTATTAATGTTGACAGATGATAATCTTTCAGTTTATATAGGTTTGATGTATTTAGAATAGGAGGCATGATGGGGAGATGGAATTAGGATAATTTCACTGAAATATCCTTCCCTTTCAGACCTGAACTTGGTATGAATGGCTCATAAAACTAACTGTTTATGTATATAGGGCTACAGAATAGTAAACGTGAAGTCTATTGCTTTTCCTTCTCTTCCTCTCTCAGTAATTTTTCAAAGATATCTGCTATTAGTGGAGTGGCCTCCTCTAATTATAGGAGAAATTGGAACAAGTTGTATTCTGATCTAAGAAAATATCTGATGAGAATATAAATTATTTTAATATATTAAGATCTATAAGATCTGTACTTTATATTATATAATTAGAATGTTATTTTTCATTTACATGTTCATGTAGTATGTATTTCATTATATTGGTTTCTGACATCTGTTAAAACAATACCCCACTATCAAATATTTAAGGAAGAAATAGTACCAATCTTACATAAACTCTTAGAAAACCAAAGAAGAGTGAATATTTCCTAACTCATTTTAGGAAGCCCATATTACCTTGAACCTGAAAGGAGGCAAAGACACAAACAGTATAAAGCAAAATCTCTTGTGAAGAAAGACTCAAAAATCCTTAATAAATATTAGCAAATTAAAAACTAATACATAAAAAAATACTATATCATGATTGGGTTAGCTTAATATTTAAAAATCAATCCATATAATTCATCATATTAGCTGAATTTATAAAGAAAAAAACATAGTTTTAATAAATACAGAAAAACCATTTGACAAAATCCAATTTCCATGACTGATTTAAAAACAAATAGAGGGGGTGCCTGGGTGGCTCAGTCAGTTAAACATCTACTTTAGGCTCAGGTCAGGATCTCAGGGTCCTGGGATCAGGCCTTGCGTCAGGCTCCCTGCTAAGCAGGGAGTTGGCTCTCCCTCTCCCTCTGCCCCTACCCTCCTTGTTTGTGCTCTCTCTCGTAAATAAATAAATAAATAAAATCTTAAAAAACAAGACAAAACAAACAAACAAACAAATATAGTTCTCCTAGGGGCGCCTGGGTGGCTCAGTCGTTAAGCGTCTGCCTTCGGCTCGGGTCATGGTCCCAGGGTCCTGGGATCGAGTCCCGCATCAGGCTCCCTGCTCCACAGGAAGCCTGCTTCTTCCTCTCTCACTCCCCCTGCTTGTGTTCCCTATCTCACTGTGTCTCTCTCTGTCAAATAAATAAATAAAATCTTTAAAAAAATATATAGCTCTCCTCAAACTAGGAACAGAAAGGAAGTCCCTGACTTTGACAAAGTCTATTTGTAGAAAACCTACAGGTAATATCATACTTAAGAGTGAAAGACTGAATGCTTTCCTCCAATGTTCTGTTCAGCATTTTACTAGAGTTCCTACTCAGTATGCTAAGACAAGTAAAAGAAAGGAAAGGCATGTAGATTGGAAAGAAGGAAATAAAGCTGTCTATTGTAGTCACCATGACTGGGTACACAGAAAATCCTAAGAAACCTAAAGAAGAGGTACTAGAACTTATGAATGAGTTTAGTAAGGCCGTGGGATACAAAGTCAACATACGAAACCAATTGTATTCCAATACACAAGCATTAAAAATCTGAAAATTAAAATTTAAACATGAAAAAGTGCCATTTACAATAGCATGAACATAAGAAATATAGAGAGCTATATCTCATAAAATAATATAAATCCTATAAAATGAAAACTAGCGAATACTAATGAAATTGAAGATCTAAACCAATTTAAAGATGTATCTTGTTGAATATTGGTGTCACTTCTCCCCAGATTCAACTATAGATTCAACACAATCTCAGTCAAAATCCTAGCAAGTGTTTTTGATAGAAGTTGACAAACTTGTTTTTTTTTAATTTATATGGAAATGCAAGGAACCTAGAATATCTAAAATATTACCAAATAAGAAAATAGTTAGATACCTGTACAGTATCTGATCTCAAGACATACTGTAAAGCTACAACAATCAAACAGTGTGGTATTGGCCTAAGGATAAAAATACAGATCAAGAGCACAGAATGGATAATCCAGAACTAGACCCTCACATAAAATCAGTTGATGTTCAACATGTTGCCAGTTAATTCAATGAAGAAAGAAAAGTCTTTGCAACAAGGCATGCTGGAGAAGTTTAATATGTATATGGGAAAATAATAAAACCTCAATCCTTACTGCATATCATACATTTAAAAAATTATTAATAACCAATAAGTACACAAAAAGAACCAACACCTTTAGCCATCAGGGAAATGTAAACCACGAAGAAAGAAATATCAGTAAAGATACAGAAAATGTGAACCACACAATCAGAAACAAACTAATTGATATTTATAGAATACTACATCCAACAATTGTAGGATACACATTCTTCTCAAGTGCCTATGATAAATGCAAGATAAAATATATGTTGTGCCATAAACAAGTCTCAGTAAAGTTTATGGATCAAAATTACGTGGACTGTATTCTCTGACAATAAATCAAGTATTTATAAATAATAATAATAATAAGTATCTAGGAAAACACCACATATGTTGAAAATAAACCACATATTTCTCAATAATTCATGAGTCAAGAAAAAAGTCATAAGAGAAATTACAATATGCTTTGTACTGAATGACAACAAAAAATCCAACATATTAAAATTTGTTGGAAGCAGCTAAAGCAGTATTTAGAGGAAAACATCAATTTAAATGCTTATATTTAAAAAGAAGATTTAAAGTTGACCTAAAGTTCCCTATAAGAAGCCAGATGAAGATCAACAGAGTAAACCCAAAGAGCAGAGCGAAGGAAGTAATAAAGAAAAATAATCAACAAAATGAAAATAGAGCATAGAAAAAATTAACAGACCCAAAAGTTGATTCTTTGTAAAGATCAACAAAATTGACAAATCTCTACCTAGAATGACCAAGATAAAAGAGAACATAATTTACCAATATAGGAATGAAAAAGGAATTATTACCATAGATCCTGAGGACATTAAAAAGATAATAAGTGAATATATTAATAACTTCATTGCAACAAATTTGATAATTTATAAAATATTTTCCTGAATAATCAACTTGCTAATATTGACACAAGGAAAAAACAAAGAAATCTGAATGGACTTTTATGTATTTAATTAACTGAATTTATTATCAAAACCTTTCCCCAAAAGAAAATTCTGGCCCAAGGTTGTTTAACTGGTGAACTCTATCAAACATTTAAGGGAGTAATAAGTCCAGTCTCATCTTACACAGCATTTTCAGAAAATAGAGGATGGAGGATCACTACCCAACCCATTCATGAGGTCAGCATAATACCAAAACTTGGCAAGATATTACAAAAAGCTGGAAGTTATAGGCCAATATTTCTCAATAATACAGATGTAAAAATTTTTAACAAAACATTAGCAAAAACAAAATCAGCAATATTTTAAAAAGACAATATATTGTGATCAAGTAGGGTTAGCCCAGAAGGAATTCAAGATTGGTTTTATGTGTAAAAATCAATCAGTATAATTAATCACTTTAATAGAATAGAGGAGAAAAAGCCCACATGATTACTTCAAGATTTTCAGAAAAAGCATCAGTGCTCATTCACAGTAAAAACCTTAGCAAAATAAGAAAGTAAGGAACTTCCTTAAACTACCTTAAAGGGCATTTCCCTCTTGAAAATGAGAACAAGGATGCCCCCTTTCCACACTTCTATTCCACATTGTCCTGGAGGCATCAGATTTACAATAAGGCAGGGAAAAGATTTAAAAGACATAAAGCACAGAAAGGAAGACATAAAACTCTCCTTATTTACAGTTGATATGCTATTTATGTAGAAAATACTAGGAAATCCATAGAACAGTTACTAAAACTAATAAATGAATTTAACAAGTTCAAAGGATAGTAGATTAACATACAAAAATAAAAAGCATATAAAATAAGTATATAAATATATATACAATAATAAGTAATGGGGATGAAAGGTACAAATAGTGAATATTGTCAGTGGTATCGTAATAGCATTGTATGGTGACAGAGGTGGCTGCGCTTATGGTGAGCATAGCATACGTATAGAGTTGTCAAATCACTATGTCATACACTTGAAACTAATGCAACATTGTATGTCAATTATACTTCAAAACAACAAAATTTTTTTTCTTTTTCTTCCAGCTTCATTTAGATATAATTGATATGTAGTACTGTTTAAATGTAAAGTGTACGTACAGCATGTTGACTTGACTTACATATATTGTGAAGTGATTACCCACAATAAGTTTAGTTAATATCCATCATCGCATTTAGATACAATAAATAAATAATAAATAAATAATAAATTTTAAAAATGAATTCTTATATACTAACAGCAAACAATTGAAAATAAAACATTAAAACTTTTATTTACAATTATGCCAAAAAACAATATATGAAGTAATAAATCTAACAAACGATGTTCAAGTCCTATATACTGAAACCAACAAAACACTGCTGGGAGAAGTTAAAGAAGACCTGTATAAATGGAGAGATATATTTGTGAATTGGAAGACTCAATATAGCTTTGCAGATCTGCCAAAACTGATCAGTAGACTCATAGCTATCCCAAACAAAATTCTAGTAGCAACCAACTGATTCTAAAATTCATATGAAAGTACAGACCCTAGAATAACCAAAGCATTTTTTTGAGACGATCATATGGTTTTTACATTTTCTCTTGTTGATTGATTTGTAAATATTAACCACCCCTGCATCCCTGGAATAAATTCCACTTGATCATGTTGAATGATATATTTTTTTATTCTTATGTTAATCCCCATACATTACATCATTAGTTTTAGATGTAGTGTTCCATGATTCATTGTTTGTGCATAACACCCAGTGCTCCATGCAGAACGTGCCCTCCTCAATACCCACCACCAGGCTAACCCATCCTCCCACCCCCCTCCCCTCTAGAACCCTCAGTTTGTTTTTCAGAATCCATCGTCTCTCATGGTTCGTCTACCCCTCCGATTTCCCCCGCTTCATTCTTCCCCTCCTGCTACCTTCTTCTTCTTCTTCTTCTTTTTTTTTTTTCTTAACATATATTGCATTATTTGTTTCAGAGGTACAGATCTGAGATTCAACAGTCTTGCACAATTCACAGCACTTACCAGAGCACATACCCTCCCCAGTGTCTATCACCCAGTCACCCCATCCCTCCCACCCCACCCCCCACTCCAGCAACCCTCAGTTTGTTTCCTGCGATTAAGAATTCCTCATATCATTGAGGTCATATGATACATGTCTTTCTCTGTTTGACTTATTTCGCTCAACATAATACCCTCCAGTTCCATCCACGTCGTTGCAAATGGCAAGATCTCATTCCTTTTGATGGCTGCATAATATTCCATTGTATATATATTGAATGATATTTTTAATGTACTATTGGATTTGGCTTGCTAAGGCTTTGCTGAGGATTTTTTTTTTTTAAGATTTATTTATTTGGGGTGCCTGGGTGGCTCAGTCAGTTATGTATCTGACTTCAGCTCAGGTCACGATCTTGGGGTCCTGGGATCGAGTCCTGTGATGGGCTCCCTGTTCAGTGGGGAGTCTGCTTGTCCCTCTGCCTTTGCCCCTCCCTCCACTCACGCTCTCTCTGTCTCTCTCTCAAATAAACAAATAAAATCTTTTTTTAAAAAACTCAATTTATTTATTTATTTGAGAGAGAGAGCACAAGTGGAGGGGGGGAGGAGGGATAGGGAGAAAGAATCCTCAAGCAGACTCTCTGCTGAGCATGGAGCCCAACACAGGGCTTGATCCCAGGACCCTGAGATCATGACTTGAGCTGAAATCAAGAGCCAGCCACTTAACCAACTGAGCTACCCAGGTTCCCCACTTTGTTGAAGACTTTTGCATGTATGTTCATCAGATATATTGGCCTGAGTTTTCTTTTTTTTTGTAGTGTCTTTCTCTATCTGTTTTTGGTATCAGGGTAATTCTGGCCTTAAGGAATGAATTTGGAAGTCTTCCTTTGTCTTCTCTTTTCTGGAATAGTTTGAGAAGAATGGGTATTAACTCTTCTTTAAATGTTTAGTAAATTCACTTGTGAATTTTTTGTTTGTAGGATGCTTTTTCATTACTGATTTAATTCTACTGCTAATAATTGGTCTGTTCAGACTTTATTATTTCTTCCTGTTTCAGTTTTGCAAGGTTATATGTTTCTAGAAATTTATCCATTTCTTCTATGTTGTCTAATTCATTGGCATATAATTTTTAATAATATTCTCTTATAATTCTTTGTATTTCTGTGGTTCTGGTGTTGTTTCTCCTCCTTCATTTCTGATTTTATTTATTTGAGTCCCTTCTCTTTTTCTTGATGAATCTTGCTAACAGTTTAACAATTTTGTTGATCTTTTCAAAGAACCAGCTCCTGGTTTCATTGATCTGTCCTATAGTTTTTGGTTTTTTGTTTGTTTATTTCTACTCTATTCTTTATTATTTCCTTCCTTCTACTGTTTTGGGGCTTTGCTGTTCTTTTTCTAGGTCCTTTAGGTGTAAGGGTTGTTTGAGATTTTTCTTATTTCTTGAGGTAGGCCTGTATCGCTATAAACTTCCCTCTTAGAACAGCTTTTGCTGCATCCCAAAGATTTTGGACCATTGTGTTTTCATTTTCATTTATCTCCACATATTTTTAAATTTCTTCTTTGATTTCTTGGTTGACTCATTCATTATTTAGTAGCATGTTATTTAGCCTCCATATATTTGTGTTCTTTCCAGATTTTTTCTTATGATTGATTTCTAGTTTTATAATGTTGTGACTGGAAAAGATGCATGATAAAAGTTCAATCTTTTTTAATTTATTGAGACTTATTTTGTGGACTAACATGAAATCTGTCCTTGAGAATGTCCCATGTGCACTTGAAAATAATGTGTAATCTGCTGTTTTGGGATGGAATGTTCTGAACATATCTGTTAGAGCCATCTGGTCTAATGAGTCATTCAAAGCCACTCTTTCCTTGTTGCTTTTCTCTTTGGATGATCTGCCCATTGATGTAGGCAGGGTGTTAAATCCCCTACTGTTATTGTATTATTGTCAATTTCTTCCTTTATGTTTGTTAATAGTTGCTTTATGTAGTTAGATGTTCCCATGTTTGGTGCATAGATATTTACAATTATTATACGTATATAAAATTGTCAACCAAAGCAATTTTTGAAGGAAAAAACTTCTATCGAATTTCAAGACTTTCTACAGCACTGTTTAATAAAATTTTCTATGATAGTTGGCCTGTTCTATAATTGTGTACTGCACTATGTAGTAGTCACTAGTTACATGTGGCTGTTAAGCATTTTAAATGTGGCCCCTGCACCTAAAGAACTGAAATTCTAATTTCATTCTATTTTAATTAATTTAAATTTAAACAGCTAGATTAATGGCTACTATTTTGCATAGTGCAGACATACTGTAAGAGACTACATTAATCAGGACAGTTTGGTATTATCAGAAAGAAAGACTTATAGATCAATGGGATAGATAGAAGTCTAGAAATAGATCAACATATATTTGGTCAACTGACTTTCCACAAAGGAGCCAAGGCAATTCAGTGGAGGAAAGGAAAGACTTTTCAGTAAATGGTGCTGGATTGACTCAATAACTTCAAGGGAAAAAATGAGTATTGATTTAAATCTCTAGAATCTCTAGATTAAAATAGAAAATCTTTGTGCTCTGGCATTGCAAAGATCTATTAGATAAGACAAAGAAATACAAAATATAAAAGAAAAAATGTGATAATTTGTACTTCATCAGAATGTAAAATGTTTGCTCTTTGAAAAACATCACTAAGAAACAAAAAGGGAAACCACAAACGTAGAACCAATAAACATGGGCAAATATTTAAACAAGCATTTCACCAACAAAGCAACATAGTAATACTAGTATCTAATTAACATAGCACTTATGTGCCAGACACTATGTTAAGTGGTTTACCTTTATTAATTAACTTAATAGATTTAGTATCATATTTAAGTGTATAAGGCTCCTGAGTCATACCACATTCTGATCCACTCTTTATTAGCTTTGTAAGTTTGGGTAAGTTTCCTAATTACTCAGTTGCACAGGTCCCTCATCAGTAAATGAGGATAATAATAGTACCTACCTCACAGGAGTATTGGGAGGATTCATGATACAATACATGCTTTGTGCTTAGAAGGATGCCTAGCATTTGGTAAGAGCTCAGCAATATAAGCTCTTTCTATTTTCTTTGGAAGAAGGCAATGTTGTATAAAACCTGAGAGGAACATTGTTGCTTTTATTTACTAATTTGTCAAATAACCCATAAGGTTGTTCATTTATTTATTCACTCATGCACCGTTATCTTATTTACAGCATTAAAAAGAATTTCAGTGAGAATAGAATGCTGGAAGGCTAGAGAAGTGAAGATCTATTAGAGAGCTTCTGTAGGAATCCAGTTGATAGATAATCAATCGTGGCTTAGAATAGGATGTTAACAGAGGTAATGAAGAGAAGAGATGAAACTGACATATGTTTTGAAGATATTTAAAGTCAATTATTTTAAGAGATGATGCTATAGACAGCCTTAATTCCCAATGTGGCTGGATCTGGGGTAAGATCTTTAGAAAGTACTTAAAATTAAATGAGGACGGACTGTAGCCTTATAAGAAGAGAAAGATCTTTCTCTCTCTCTCCTCCCTCCTCCTCCCAGCCCCACCACCACCCTTCACTTCCCCACCCCTGCCATATGAAAATATAGACAGAATGCAGCCATCTGTAAGCCCAGAAGAGATCCCTCATCAGAGAGCAACCATGCTGGAATCCTGATTTTGGACTTCCCAGCCTCCACAGCTGTGAGGAAAAAAAAAATTGCTGTTGTTTAAGCAACCTAGTCTATGACATTTTTTATGGTGGCCTGGGCTGACTAAGACAGATGAGATGATACTGTACTTAGAAAACTGTTAAAATGAGACAAAAAGAATTATTGAGTGTTCCCAGAGAAGAAATGACCTATTTCTTGATACATAGAGTTAAACTGTGCAAGTTTACACTCCTTTCTTACAAGGAAATGAGAATTCATATTTTAGTGCATCCTTGTCAAAAATGAGAAAATGAGTATGGTACTAAAAAAAAACAAAAATAAAACAACTTTGTATGTAATATTGTATTTTGTCATAATTCACATTTATCTGATCATTAGAGAGGTAATTATGTTTTTCATTTTGGGGATCATTTATATTTTCTCTTTCAGATGGTATTTGTCATTATTTTCTCTGTTTTGTTATATTGGGGTGTTAGAGATGTATAAACTAAAGAAATGAAGGAAGTGGAAAACCTCCTTTCAGCAACCATAATGCTAATTGTTTCTGTCAAGAATCATCTGTGGATGCTAAAGAGAGCTGCCTTGCCCAAGGTTACCCTCTCTGAGGGGACAGTCTTCATATAAAAGCCAAGAGTATATATAGGACTGGATCCTGTGGATGCTGAATCAAGGAGATAGAATATAAAATTGGAGAAAAGAGTTTATCTGTAGAAGAGCATTTTCCCAGTCCACACGATTTAATGCCCTGGCAAGGACCCCAGGAGACAGCACTACTAGGCTTCTAGAATGGCTGTTGAAAACTTGGGGAAAAAAGGAGAGCCCACATGAAATGAAGGAGAAATGCCCAGAATTGCCATGGCAGATGCTGGAAGAAGGGATTAAAAGGTTCAAAGAGGTGAGCAGCTAGAGAACCAGTCAACTATGTTTATCCAGAAGACACTCTGTCAAAGCAGTAAAGAATGTGCTAGTGAAGGACGGGTTAGGATCATTGAGATCAGTGGTGGCTTCCTCTGCAGTCCAGGGCTGTTCCAAAATTAGGCTCCCTAATAGCAATGGGGATAAAGGGAGTCTGAGGTAATAGAGGCAAATGGCAGCATGTAACCATCAGAAGCAAAATGGGTGGAATTAGCATAATGTGTAGCAAGCTCAGAGTGCCAGCCAAGGGGCCTGACCTGAATGGAGCTGTGATGATAGTTAATAAAACACAGTGTTCTTAAGGGCAAGATAATGGGCAGCCAATAAGGGTGTGCTTAATTTATTTAACCAAAGGAAACAAGGATAGATCATCAGAAGGCTGAGGGCTCTAGCCCCAATTCATGATTCATGATTCATGATTTGGACCTGAACTAGGCAATTTTCAGATTTGCCTAAAAGACAGACTGGCCCCATGAGGAAGGATCCTAGAACAGCAGCTGTTTATGGTAATGATTTCCCTATCCTTCTCCAAAGGGACTCAGGTCCTTTCCTTAGGTGACTATACACTGGGGAGAGGGGAGTACTGAAACATTTGGAGACTATTGGACACAATTGTACAAGTTGACATTAAAGGAAGTGTAGCCATAGCCCCTCCCATTAGAGCCAATGGGGATCAGGTATTAAATAGAATCCTAATCTTGGTCTTGCTCACAGTGGTTCAACTGTGTTCACAAACCCAGTGGCCAGCTCTCCAGGTCTCAAGTGTATAACTGAAATGTACATACTTAGTAATTGGCAGAACCCTCCCATGGATTCCTTGGTTCCTTGGCCTGTGGGATTAGCATAGTGACACATACCACATGACGGCTTCTGAAACTGCCCTATCCCCCTCGGCCAAGAAATCAAAAGTATCATCATATTCTGGTTTGGATGTTTAATGGGCTGGAAAAATATAAAGCAATTTCAGAAGAGGTGACATTGTTACAATATTCATTTTTCAGTTGCCAGAGAGATAAATACACCTTTCCATTTATTTAAAATTTTGTTTTGTTTTAGTAAATGTGGTTTCCTAACTATAAATATCACACGTGAGAAAGTTATTTCTAAATATTTTCAGATTTAATTGCCACTGTGAATAAAAAGTTTATTATATTTTCTGAATGTTACTGGTTTCTGAATAGCTATTCCTTAGTGCAAGGCTGGGAACTGTCACTTCTGTGTTTCAGAAAAACAGTTGAGGAATGTGCATGAGGACAAAGTGACCAATTCAATTTTGTTTTGTATTTGGGAAAAGAATAAGTAATCATTTTTTCAACAAATATTTATTGAAGGATAGAACTAGGTGCTTTGTAGGAATGCAAAGATGATTATGTGGACCCTGTCCTCAACAAGCTTGTAAAAGAGATAAATCATATCATATCAATAATAGTAAAAATAACAACATGACAAAAAAAGTTAAGGAATTATTAGGGCAGAGAGAGGGGTGGGAGGAGGAAGGGAGAGAGCAAAAGAGGGGAACAGGGAGAGGGAGAGAGAAAGGTAAGGAGAAAGAATAATGGGAGTTGTAGGAGACGGACTTGTCTTCTGAATGATGGAATTGCAGGGCACACTGTCAGCCTTGATAGAAGAAGGGGTGCAAGGGTGAATTCAGGAAAAAAAGAGACACGTTCTTAGTGGTTCTCAAAAGATGAAAACTGAAAACATTCACTTTATTACTTTGTTCTCTGTAAAGTAATATGCAAGGTCATCTGTAAATAGTGGACACTGGAATTTAATAAGAAAAGAAGAGGTTATCAAATGGCAGCATGGGAGGTAGTATTGAGAGCAGTGAAAGATGAGTGAACACGAAGTGAAAGATGAGTGAACACAAAGTGTGATCTACACAACACCCATAGCAGAATCACCTGTGGGTATTTGGTAAAAATGGAGAGGCCTCAGTCCCACTCTAAACTGAGTGTTCAGATGAGGTCAGGTAACTTGAATTTGTATATGGAACATTCATTTAATTTGAATGTTGTATTAAGATCAAGAAGTAAGAAACAAAAGCTGTCTTTAACATTAATGGCCAATAAAAATGTATTTACTCCTGGATAAAGGCCCACTTATTAGTCATTGCTTATGAGGAGATGACAAAAAGGTGGGAGGTGGGAGGAGAGAAAAGGTAAAGAAGTTAAGAAAGAGTGGGAGAAGAAGAAAAAAAAGAGGACAAAAGGTAAATATTGGGGAAAATTAGACAAATACAAGAATATAAGATGGAAGCAGAATTGAGAGCAAAAAGGGAAAAGAAGTACACAGTTACACAGGGAGAAATTGAAAAACGTGAGGAAGATCTAAGTAGATTTTAGGGTGAATATTAGCATAGCCTGCTTTTTATTTATTTTTAATTTTATTTATTGATTGATTTTAAAATTTTTTAAAGACTTATCTATTTTATTTTTTTTAAGATTTTATTTATTTATTTGAGAGAGAGAGAATGAGAGACAGAGAGCATGAGAGGGAGGAGGGTCAGAGGGAGAAGCAGACTCCCTGCCGAGCAGGGAGCCCGATGCGGGACTTGATTCCGGGACTCCAGGATCATGACCTGAGCCGAAGGCAGTCGCTTAACCAACTGAGCCACCCAGGCGCCCAAAGACTTATCTATTTTAAAGGGAGAGAGAGAGAGCATGAGTCAGTGGAGGGGCAGAGGGAGAGAGAATCTCAAGTAGACACCCCACTGAGTGTGGAGCCCGACATGGGGCTCAATCACAGGACCTTGAGATCATGACTAAACCAAAATCAGGAGCTGGCTGCTTAACTCACTGAGCCACCCAGGCACCCCCATAACCTACTTTTTAAATTAGCCTTCAGAATCAGTTACCACTTTGCTTCTACCTTATTTGCAATTCTGGTTATCAAATTTGCTACCCTTTCTCATAGGTAGGAATTTCAGCTAGCAATGTGTTGGCTAAACCACAGTGTTTCTCAGAAGGAAGATGTTTTTCTGCAGCACTTTTTGCCATAGGATGGCAAAATTACCCCAATCGGGTGCTTTCATAGAGTTTCTAATCTGACTAACCCACAGAATTCAAATAACAGGAGAGACTGGAAGAACTTGAGATAGGGGCTGTAGACAGTTGTCCTGTTTGGTAACCTAAACTTTGGTCATGTACAAATCATCAGGTCACTATCTTTCCCGTTGTTAATCACTTGTTACCTAGGTAACTAATCAACTAACTCTCTAATCTGGATGCTTGATCTCTAAATACAACATCACACCTGGTTTATATTCTTCTGTAGAATAAGTGGAAACTAAAACTCTTCCTTGTTATAAGCCCAGCACTCCTTTGTTAGATCTACAGCCTAACAGTGGTTGATGCCCATCACAAAGAATTTAGTGCCTAGTTGTGCAGCGGTATGGAAGCTTTCTTGGAAATTCCTAAGTGAGGGCTTAAAGCACACAAGTGAAAACAATGAGGGAGAACTGTTCTTTTTGGTGCTAAAATTTCATATAAATAAAACTGTGTATTTATGTGATGACTTTCAGTGGAGTTGGATGAGATTCAGAGAAGCACCTGTTAGAAGAGAAAGAGGAATTTCTTTCAGCAGGAGCTAGAGAAGGCTGGTGGCCTCTGTTTACTTCACAGTCATCCTGACACTCTCACCTCTACCATGTCTGTGACCAACAAGACATTCTCCTCTTCCCCCAAACTTTCAGTGTGTACTTTCATGACTTTTCTTCCCCGACATTTTTATTATCATTTGATTTAGTAAGTATACAGATGCTTCCAATGGAATGGGGAAGCTGGTACAGTTCTTTTTTTCCCCCCCAGATATGACCTCCTTATCAGCCCCTGAGCAATGTTCTCCCTTAAAAGTTTGTTTCTAGATAGAAGAAATACTAGGCTGTTGCTGTAACTTCATAGAAGATAGCAGTCTTGGATAGAGCTAGATTAATTTTTTAAATGAATCCTAATTATGTATTATTATAAAGTTTCTGAGGCCAACTTGAAATTGTATCCATATTCCCATATTATATTGTATGCAAAAATAAAGCATAAAAATAATATGAAACTATAAAAACATTCATATGCTTTGGCCCAGCAATTCTCATTCCAATTAGATACCCAAAGAAGACTGGGATGCCACTAACAACTGCTATTTATCTTTCTTCCAGGGCCCACAGCTCATATTTCTCAATCTCCTTTGCAGTTAGGTAAATTCATGTGACTGAATTCTGGATAATGAAATGTGGAAATAAGTGAAGTTCACCACCTTAAGACCTGAGCTATAAAGAAACCTTCCATACAACCCTGTAAACATTCTCTTTCTCTATGTGGACACTGAAATGTTACATTTATTATGTAATTTAGCCTACTTTCACAAATATACACTACCAATACTTTGTAACATTGAGAAGGAGCACATAGGAATTAGAAAGCAGAAGTAAAAATGGTTAATTTTTGCTGATGTGGTAGTCTATATAGAACATCCAAGAGAACTGACAAAGTATTCCAAATCATAGCAGAGCTCAGTTATATTGCTGAAAATGAGATCAATATTCAAAATCCATTTATGCAAGCATCAAACTATAAAATGAAATAAAAAAGCTACTGTTTATGATATAAATAAACCTATATGGCAGTCAAGACTAAATCTAATCAAAGATGTAAAAGAAGGATTTATATGGGGAAACATTAGAAAAGATGACCCGAATAATTACAGAAATATGGCATGTGTGTTAGGGTGCTCCAAACAATACCAATAGGATATCTATAGATGTAGATACAGGTATAGATATACACAGATATAAAATATTATATTATATATTACATATTATGTGTATGTATTTATTTTCTTACATCTCTGTAGATTAGAACCAACACAGGTCTCACTAGGTTAAAATCAAAGTGTCAGCAGGGCTGTATTCATGTCTGGAGGCTCTAGAGGAGTAATTTCCTTGCCTTTTCCAGCTTCTGGAGAACGCTGGCATTCCTGGCTCATGGCCTTCTTCCTCCATCTTCAAAGTCATAATGTTCCATGTGCCTTCTCAATCTCCTGTAGTCGGATCTTTCTCTTACTCTGATCTCAGCTGGGAAAGGTTCTCCCCTTTTAAGGACTGGGCATTAGATTGGTCCCATCTAGATAATCCAGAATCATCTCTCCATATGAAGGGCTTTAATTTAATCATATCTGCCAAGTTACTTTACCATGCAAAGTAACATTCACAGGTTCCAGGGATTAGGATGTGAACATCTTTGGGGAGGCATTTTTCTGCCTACCACACCATGTATCAAATTTTAAGTTACATTATATCAGACCGTGTGGTATTGGTAATTGGTATCGGTCTATCAGGATACCTAGAAAAGAAAATCATATATATTTAAGGCCTTTAGCTTTTCATGGAAACTTTAGGCCTTCTGTTAGAAGACTTGGAAATAATAGGGTAAGGGATGTATTATTTGATACTTGGCACAGGGGCAAGCTATAAACAGATTCCCACATTAGATTTTATGCACAAATAAGTTCCTAAAATAATATGAAAGGAGAAGCTAAATCTTTTAAAAGAAAATACTAGAGAATAATTAGAAAATACCTTTATGGCATTTTAAAGCATTTCTTTAACAGGATACTAAAAGCAAAAGCCATAAAAGAAAAGATCGGTAAGTTTGAGCACTGTAAATGTGAAAGCAATTTTCATGAAAAAAAATCACAAATAAAGCAAAAAGACTGACAGGGACATATTTTGCAAATTATATCTTAAAAACCAGTAAGAAGAAAAAGACATACAAGCCAAAAGGAAATGGGTAAAGGGTATAAACAGACAACTCACAGAAGAAGGAGTGTAAAGAGTTGATAAAAATATTCACAATATCATTAGTAATCAGGGAAATTAAAATTAAAACCTCAATGAGATATAATTTCACAACCATTAAATTGACAAAAATTAATTAGTGGGATGGCACCAAGGGTTAGTGATGATATAAAGAAACAGCAATTCTTATTTATTGCTGATGGCAATGTAAACTGTTAGAAGCATTTTAGAGTACAATTTGGCAATACCAGATAAGGACAAAGATATCATTCTATAGGACCTAGCAATTTGACTTCTAAATTTCCCCTCAAGGCTACATGTACAAAAAAGTTCATTTCAGTGTTGTTTGTAATAGTAAAAAATAAACAAGCAAAAACCTGCCATCAGGAGTCACATTTTTCTGTGACTCTCATACATATATATATGTTAATAAAAATACTCAATTAGAAAAAAAAAAAAAAACATGCCATCCTATTAAATGGGGCCAGCCAAAAGTTACTGAGGACTCGAACTGGTCTCTTAGAAGTGGAATGGGTTAGGTACACGTGAAGGAATGCTATATTACTGTTACATGAATGAACTAAATCTACATGTATCAATATGAATAAATCTTAAAAACGTGTTAATTGGAAAGTTGCAAAAGGATAAATACAGCATAATGACATATATGAAAAAAAGTTAAATGAAATAATAGTACTTACTGTTCGGGAACACATATTTATGTAGTAAAAGTACAAACATATGCACAAAAGTGATGCAAAACAATTTCAGATAAGTTTTTACCTCTGAGGAAGGGTGCAGATGAAGGAGTGAAGATATATCTATATAACACTGTATGTCTATAAAAGAGAGAGAGATCAAACACATATTGAAAAATGTTAATGTCTGCTAAATCTTGGTGGTGGAAAACAGGTCTGTTATATTGTGTTCTGTACTTTCCTGCATGTTTTGTATTTCATATGAAATGTTTCATAATTTTTTTTATAAAGGAAAAAAAAAAAAAGCAGAGGTGGGCAAGAGTCAAAAGAAAGACCAAGCAGTGAAAGAAAGCAATTCCTTGAACTGAAAATCATTCCCTATTTTTTTCAACAGGCATTTGTTAAAGATTTGCTATGTGACTTATTTTTGTGCTAGGAATTTGAATGAAATCTTATTTTTTAAAGACATGCCAGTGGTAATTATACCAGTGTTATTTAATGGTGGAACACTGTGCCTATGACTTTAACCAGCTGAAGTCAAACCCAGTAGGGATGCTTCGTTTTGCATAATACAGACCAGTCCAAGTCTTTAGTAACTGCTAGATTGTTCCTGGGTAATTGGATGGCTGCTCAATCTTTTAAGGACATACCACTGTTCATTCACTTAGCTTCTTCCTCATCATTCAGTGAAAACTAAACCATCTGTTGTAATGAATATAAGGCTTCCTGCTCTCAATTCTATCTTCTGATTCCTCTACTAAATGCTGGTTGTCACTTTCAATTTAAAAAAACATCATTATACTTTCCAATTCTTCCTTTAGAATTTTCCCATGAGGATCTCAAAGCACTTCATGCATTCAAGGGAAGCACTGCAATTTGTCCAGGGAATTCAATAGTGGCATTAGCTCCATTTTATAGACTGGACAAAGGGAGATTCCAGAGAGTTTCAGAATTTTGCACCCATCATTTTGAAAGTTAGTGCCAGTCAAGAAGCAAAGTATTAGATGCTATTCTTAGACCTAAAATATCAACACCAAGCAGTACGCTGTGGAAAAACTTCAGAAAATTTTTCACAGCATTATAAGCTAACCTGATGGACTCTGTGTCAGCTGTAGTTGACAGGTTTTTAGCACTTCTCCACCTGTAGGCTGTGGGTGGTCTCCAGGCTGCAGACCCTGGTGGAGCTGACTGGTGAATTGGATGGGACCAAAGAAGGAGAGAGGTACTCAGGGTAGAAGGTACTCGGATGGTGAGCTGGAGGTAGAGAAGGTTTTCCCTGATGAAACTTGATGTCAGAGTGGAAAATCTGGACCTTAGATGGGGAGGCATAAAACAAACTATTAATTAAGGTGCTGTTATTTACTGTTGTAATAGAAAAGGCAGAAGATCTCTTTTGGGCATTGGAAATGGAAAATTTCACCTAAGTGACCACAAAGCAAGGAGTTTCAAAGTGAGTTAACCAATTCCCTTGATATTTTTGTTTCCCTTCCTTCCCCAGGTTCTTCTCTTCCTTTCTTTCCTCTTTTTTTTTTTTTTTTAAAAACCTCTCTACTCTCCATTAAAGATGGTCCATGACATATTGTCAAGAGACAGCTCAGTAGTCCCACCTTCTCAGTTCCTAAACCATGAGATGCTGTCTGTCATCCATTGTTCTCTCAGACCAAGTAACATGATTCATTTCACTCAGTTAAACTTAGCTTTTCATTTTCCACTTGCTGTGAAAACAGGAAATCAACCTCTTAGCCATCTGGAGCATACCTGGATCTTGAGTACTGAATCCAACTCACTCTTTTTAAGAAAATGTAACCTTTATAACATGTTTAGGTGTTAGCCTAACAAATGAATGAGAATATATTAAAGAACAAGACAATCAGTGGCTTGACTGTGCAAGCACAAACTTCTGATTTGTTAATGAAACAAACTTTTCATTCTAAACGACCAAATGCCACTCTAATTCTTATTCAAAGACTATATTAATGTGGTTTACACTCTAAATATGGCCACTCACAAGAAACTGTCTGAGGTTCTGGCTTGCCCTTTTATTGACAGATTCAGATCTCCACTATATCAAGCCTATATCTTAAGTCTCTTTGTTAGGGACCAGCAATAAATTACCTGAGGTCAAGTTCTGTTTATACAGTGGACTGTTCTGAGAGAATTACCTTCTTGACTTAATAGCTTCCTTTTGGGTGACATTTCTCCCTGAAAGAAGACAAATTGTCTAAGGTCAGCCTGCAGATCAGCTCCGAGTGTAGGAGGAAATTGTAGTGGATCAGCCAAATTGCACCAGCTCTACCCACCAGCATCAGGCAGCACGCCGCAAGTCAGAGGCCCGCCCTGAGGGACCACAGCCCCTGCAGCCAGGCTGCTCCCTCAAGAGCAAACTTTCAAACTGTTCTCTCTGGGCTGCTCGTGGATTTATCTCTCCCCCCACCCCACCCAATCAGCAATAAAATGGTTCAGAGCTGAGTTGCTTTGAAAGCGCTTTATTTCCCTCCATCTACTAAGGCTAATTGGGGAGTCTGAATAGGAAATGAGGGTGAGTCTCAGACTCAACTTGAGCTTGAATCTGTTCAGTTTCATCCACTGGAGTGGTGGAGTAAACTCCAAATTGTCATTTTTACTAAAGGGGAAACTTTAGAAGTTAGAAGTGGACTCAGAGCAATTAATAGGTTTCAGGGAACTAAAAACAGAGTAATTTATTCTCAAAGGTGATTGCCTTCTACATGAAACAGTTCAAAAAGACAATTTCTTCTTATTTACCTACAAAGGATCTGGTGGCTTTTCCAAGTAAGTGGGTATTTTACTCCTCCTTTAAAGGGAAAACAGAGAAAGGGAGAAAAATAGAAATACAAGTCTCTTTTTAATTAAGCATTTTGTCCTTTGAAGTTATTCTGATTTTTTTCACATTGATGATGTAATTTATGTAAATAATCATCTATCTATGAAAGGAGTGTGTCTGTCAAAAGCTGAAATAAAAAACATCCGTCATTTTGAAGTGATTAACATTCTCCAGATGTTTAAATCATCAGATTTCAGGAGTTTCTCTTTGTTGTGATAATGATATAGTATCCAGAACAAGAATGTTTACTTTTTGTATGGGTCAAACGCAGATTTTTCACAATCCTATTAAGGCATGCAGTTCATTGTAATTGTATGTGCAGATGAAAGCATATTCAGTTATTATTATTCCCCTTAATTGTAAACTGCTGCTGGTAATTTTACTGTAAAGCTCAAACAAAAGGAGTGTACTTGAAAGGACCACCACTGCCCACTTATGTAATCAATTTATACATGTCAAGTTTGTACTGGGATGGTTATCCCCTTCTGTTAGCAGACATGTGACATGCTACCACCCTGCAGCTCAGGGCAGGCACGCATGCTGCTGCCTCCCTTTGCAGCCTGCTTGGAAACACAGTGTATGTCGGTGATAATGTTAGATGACAGTTCCAAACTATTTCCCTTAGGCCTGTTTGACCCTTGAGTTCAGGGTAAAACGGGAATGGTTCCGCTTACCTTCAAGGACTGAGCATCCTCACCGTTAGCAGATTGAACTTGGAGGTTTGGAGAAACTCCCCAGAGGCCCAATTTCCCCTGTTAGGGGACCTATTGAAACATTAATGACATGTAGGCACTTCATTCATAAAGTTGGGCTCAACTCATGTCTAGCCTTACCCCACACACACCCTTGCCAGCTTCAGATCTGAAATGCTTATAGGGATTTATTAAAACCTCTTGACTAGGGCACAAACTGACTACATGCTTATTATGTGCTACCTAAATGCATTCAAGGCTGGGGGGCTGGTCTTAGATCCCCATGTGCCTAGTTCAGTCTTGTAGAACTGCATTAATTAGGAACAAGAAATACCAAATAATTTCTCAAGAACTATGCATTAGTAATAATGTCTCTGATCTTTTTTGTCTATTGAGCCCTTGATACATATGTTCAGGAATTTAATGTGATATTATTCTATCAATGACCACACAATTCTACTCTTTTGAACATCAGAGAGATCTCTTGGTATCAACAGAGGGAGGAAATGTCTTCCTTTACAGTTCTTACAAGAAATCAAAACATTGCAAGGGGTAGATGATGATGAGTCAGACATAGAATACTTTCTTTCTTACTGGACTGAAGCCTTCGTAATTGGCTAATAATTAATAGTTACCATCTGCTATCCCTTGTGCCCAACCTTCAAATCATTCTTCATTTGTATTTGAACACACACATTCCTTTTAATCATTCCATGGCCATTTAAGTACTTTGATAAGGCTCGGGTCCCTAAAATGTTTCCAAATCATCCCCATCTGACAGAGACACTTGAATTAGAACTTTATTAAAGAGGAAGTATGTATGGGCGCTTGGGTGGCTCAGACGGTTAAGCGTCTGCCTTCGGCTCAGGTCATGATCCCAGGGTCCTGGGATCGAGTCCCGCATCGGGCTCCCTGCTCCTTGGGAGCCTGCTTCTCCCTCTGCTTCTCTCTCTCTCTGTCTCTCATGAATAAATAAATAAAATCTTTTTTTAAAAAAAAAGAGGAAGTATGTATAATAAGTGACAAGGAATTGTAGCATAGGGCTGGGAATTGGGTAACTTGGGCTCTCTTCCTTGTTATATTTAAGCATCAAAGCAAGCGCTGAGCCAGTCTATTAGCATTCTTGCCCCTACCTTTTCTAAAGAATTTTAATGGCCTCTTGTGTCACATAAAACTGAATGTTTCAACCCTTCTTCTTTTGTGTCCTTCATCTTTCCTCCATCCAGAAGAATATTGGGTCTGGGATTATCTTGGGACTTGAACATCATTCTTTCTCTAAATTAGAGAAAAAGATTTGCTTCCAGAATTTTATACATTTTGATTGTTTCCTCTGAATAGTCAAGGGTCCATATTTTTCTGAGTAAAATAAGAAATGTACAGAGAAATCTCAGAATATCACAATACCATTTTCTATTCATCACATTAAGTCAACGTCACTCTTGACTTAATATTGATAGAGCACATTTTATCTCTTTGTATCGAATTAAAATGAGAGGGAGATGGCTACATAGTAGGTCATTTCTGACTTTGCTCCCCCTCTCAAGAAGAACAGGTAACAACTATTCAAAAACAAGACACTGCTGAGAGAATTCTAGAACACAGAAATGAAGCTGAAGAACCCCCTGCTTCAGAGACGAAGATAGATTTCATTAGCAGGGTAAGAGAAGCAGCTAATGTTGACCACACTGACCCTCCTCAAGGCTAGTGCAGCAACATATGGACAGGTCTCCCTTGAGCCTCTGGTTCCTTCAGTGGGAAAGAAGAACCCAGAGATGGGGCACCTGGGTGGCTCAGTCATTAAGCGTCTGCCTTCAGCTCAGGTCATGATCTCGGGGTCCTGGGATTGAGCCCAACATCAGGCTCCCTGCTCAGCTGGAAGTCTGCTTCTCCCTCTCCCACTCCCCCTGCTTGTGTTCCCTCTCTCACTGTCTGTCTGTCAAGTAAATAAATAAAATCTTAAAAAAAAAAAAAAAGAAGAACCCAGAGAGGACAACCAGCACCATGTCCCCCACTCCAGCATTGTGGGTCACTTTCTAAGAGCCCCTAATCTGATCTCCAACCATGGGAATTGCAAGGAAATCTTCCTGGTCAACCACTGGGAATCCGACTGTGACAGAGAACAGAGGAAGGACTTACAACAACCAGCACACAGATCTTGGCAGATTGAGTTCATACCTGCAGAGCCCAAGTAGTAATCCCAACCAGTGGTTTGGTTCATCTGCAGAACCAAGGGGATGCATTCTGACCAGGAAATTCAGTGGGATACAGATCTGCCTGATTCGGATCCTCAAATGAAGCATTTTGCCAACTTAAGAGCCCAGTTTGCCCACACACAGGCAAGAGGCAGAATCACAGCCCCACCCAGTGTGGAAAGTGTCTTCCCGCCCCATCTGACCAGAAGGGCTGGCAACAACTCCTAGAAGCAATGTGGCTCAGTGACATTTGAGCCATGGGGTAGGTGGGCAGAGCTGATGGTTTGCAGAGCAGTTAGTGGCCCTGTTCATTTAGGGAACTAGAGGTATAGGTCAACTTGAGTGAAGACAACAAAGAGCTTACTGGCTTTAGAGCTGCTTCTCCCATTGCACTCAAACAGGGAATCTAATTCATTGCCCTCCTTATTGTTGAATACAGCCTTCAGCCTGTCTGATCAGGGAACCTAACCAGAGTACATGGAAAGCTGCATAGACCAGTCAACAGCTCTACATACAGTAGCTTAAACAGAAAGCACAGCCTGTGGCTTCCTCCATCTGTGGAGCAAAATTGGTGGTCTCACCTGACCAGGGAATTCAGTACACACTGTGGCCTGATTTGGGTCCCCAGACAATGAGTTGTGCAGGTTCTGAGTCCCATCCTGGCTGTCCTAGCTGGCAAAAAAAGCTAATTCATACCTACATCCACTACTGAATATAATACCCAGTCCTGACAACCTAGTAAAACTGACCACAGAATCCAGATAACTGCAGAACCCATCCTACAGCCTCACTTTGGTAGGGAAGCAAGCCAGCAGTCCTATCCAACTATTCTCAGCCAGTGGTACCACATCTGCATCCCTGTCCTCAGAGCTTGACCAATTGCCTCACCCCAGAGAAACTATATCAGGCTCCACTTGCCCAGGGACATTACCATCAAATACATCCAGAAACCCAAACTGAGCTGACTGAAGAACTGTCTCTGTCAAAGCAAATCTGTAGTCTAAAAGAGGAGCCCAATCATTCAAATGTGCAGATGTAAGGAATTCAATGTAAGGAATCAAGGATCATGAAAAATCAGGTAAATATGATACCACTAAAGGAAAATAATAAAGCTCCAATAACTGTCCCTAAGGAAATGGAGATCTATGAACTGTCTGACAAAGAATTCAGAATAACCATTTTAAGGAAGTTTAGTGAACTACAAGAAAACACAGATAGACAACTAAACAAAGTTAGGAAAATGATGTGTGAACAAAATGAGAAGTCTGACAAGGGAATTGTAACCATAAAAAACAAACAAACAAACAAAACACCCCAAATCTGAGAGCTGAAAAATACAATAAGTGAACTGAAGAATTCAATAAATAGTTTCAAAAGTAGACTTAACCATGCAGAAGAAATCATCAGTGACCTGGAAGATAAGACATTGGAAATTACCAGTCAGGGGAGCAAAAAGGAAAAAAAGTGATAAAGAGTGGAGAAAGACTATGGGAAGTATGACACACAATAAAAAGAAACAATATTCACATTATGAAGATTCCAGAAGCAAAAGAGAAATAGAAAGGGACAGAAAGTATATTTTAAAAGATAATGGCTGAAAACTTCCTGAACGTGAGAGAAAGATAGACATCCAGATCCATGAGTACCAGAGGATCCCAAATAGGTTGAACCCAAATAGGGCTATAGTAAGACCCATTATAATTAAACTGTCAAAGTCAAAGACAAAGAATTTTAAGAGCAGCAAGAGAAAAGAGAAGTTATGTACAAGGGAACCACCATAAGGCAACTGCAGATTTCTCAACAGAAACTTTTCAGGCCAAGAGAGAATGGGATGATATAGTCAAAATTTTGAAAGAATATAGCTGGCAACCAAGAAGTCTATATCCAATGAAACTGTCCTTCAGAAACAAAGGAGCAATAAAGACAAAAACAAAAGCTGAGTGAGTTCATTACCACCAGACCTGCCTTACAAGAAATGCTAAAGAGTGTTTTTTGACTAGAAGTTAAAGAGCACTAATATGATAAAAACATAAAAAGTGTAAGTCTCACTGATAATGATAAGTATATATTAGATTCTGTGATATGGTAATGTGGTACAAGATTCATTTACAGCTCTAGTTTGAAAATTTTTTTAAAAGATAGTGAAAATAACCATAACTACAATAATCTGTTATTAATTACACAATATAAAACATGTAAATTGTAATAGCAATAACTTAAAATGTGAGGAGGAGGAGAAGTAAAAGGTAAAAGGGTGAAGTTTATGAATTTTATTGAAGTTAAGTTGTTACCAGTATAAAACAAGGTATTATAAGTTTAAGATATTTTATGTAAGCATCAACAGTAACCATAAGGGACAATCCTGTAGTAATTACACAAGAGAACACAACAAAGAAATCAAAGCATACTGATAAGACATCAAAATGTGAAAAAAGATAGCAGGATAAGAAACAAGGAACAATAGATTGACAGGACAACAAGAAAACAGTTAACAAAATGGTAACCAGTAGATCTTTATCAATAATAACTTTAAACATAAACATTAAATTATCCAATTAAAAGGCATAGAATGGTTGAATGGATAAAAAACAAGATCCAACAATATGCTGACTTTAGCCTTAAAATCATACATAGATTGTGAGTGAAGGGATGGAAATGGTATCCCCCCCAAAAAAAGCAGAGGTAGCTACACTTACCCCAGACAAAACAGACTTTAAGCTAAAAATAGTAAAAAGACAAAAAAGACCATTATAGGATAAAGAGGTCAATACATCAAGAAGTTATAACCATTGTAAATATTTTTGCCCCCAATATTGGAGCACCTAAATATAAAGAGCAAAAACTAACAGAACTAAAAGGAGAAATAAATAGTAATACAATAATAGTTGAAGACTATAATATCCCACTTCTGACAATAGATCATCCAGACAGAGAATCAGAAGAAAACAGTGGATTTGAATAATGCTATAGACCAGATGTATTTAACAGATACATGCAGAAGATTCCATCCAACAATGGCAGAATATACATTCTTCTCAAATGCACATGGAACATTTTCTAGGATAGAGCACATTAGATCACAAAACAAGTCTTAGCATTCAAGAAGATTGAAATCACACCAAATATCTTCTCTGAACACAATGGCATGAAACTAGAAATCAATAACAAGAGAGGAAAACTGGAAAAATCACAAACACATGGAAATTAAACAATACTCTTCTGAACAATTAGTGGATCAAAAAACAAATTAGAGGGGAAATAAAGTTTCTTGAGTTGAATGAAAATGGAAACACAATATACTAGAACTTGTGGGATACAGCAAAAGAGGAATTTTGTAGCAATAAACACCTACCTTAAAAAGCAAAAAATATCTCAAATAAACAACCTAACTCTACACCTTATAGGAAGAGAAGAACAAATTGAGCCCAAAGTTCATGAAGAAAAAGAAATAATAAGATTAGAACAGATATAAATGAAATAAAAAACAGAAAAACAATAGAAGGATTAACCAAAGAAGAGTTAGTTCCTTGAAAAGATAAATAAAATTGACAAACTTTTAGCTAGACTAACCAGGAAAAAAAGGGAAAGGACCCAAATCAACAAACCTATAAATGGAAAAAGAGACATTACAACTGGTAACACAGAAATTCAAAAGATCATAAGCTGCTATGAACAACCATATGCTAACAAACTGGACAACATAGAAGAAATGGAAAAATTCTTAGAAACGTACAACTTATCAATACTGAATAAGGAAGAAATATAAAATCTGAATAGACCAATTGCTAGTAATGATATTAAGCCAGTAATTAAAAATTTCTCAATGAAGAAAAGCCCAGGACCAGATGGCTTCACTGGTGAATTTTACCAAACACTTAAAAAAGAATTAACACCAATCCTTCTCAAACTCCTCCAAAAAATTAAAAAGGAGGGAACACTCCCAAACTCATTTTACAAGGCCAGCAAATTAAAGCACGGATGTTACTTAGAAACTTGAGAATAGATCCAGATAGGGTAAATGACTTACCTGAGGTCTCATATTTGTTCATTCATTTGTTTAGCAGCTATAATTACTTGGCACTGTGCCCCATGCCTGTAATAGAGCAGGAATAAAAAAAGATGCCCTGTCCTAAATAAAGGAGTGGAGCCAATACTAGAAACTTAAGAGCAGGAAAAAAACCACTTCTGCTTCTACTTCCAACATTTTCTCACACCTGGGCTCGCTGTTTTTAAGTATAAAAAAGATTTTCTGTCATGTTATGGTTCTATTTTGACAATGAATTCCATGGTGTAGATTCCATGGTATAGCCATACTCCTCCAGGTGGGATAGAGGATAACCATAGAGAAGAAAGAACACACAATTTATTTTTTCAAAGTGTTATGTCACCATATTATGATAATTATTTTTGCTTGGGATCCACAACTAATGTTTTTGCTGACATTAAAAACCAAATCATGCCATTGTTACAACAGATTTATTTTAATAAGCCAAAAATTCCTCACCCAATTTTAGGTTCATTGAGAATTTTGTGACAGTTTTCAGAATAGTTCTGAAAAGGTAAATGACAAACTTTTTATCTTGAGCAGTTTCTCACCAACAAGCTAGAATCATGGACCAGTGATGCCAAAGAGCTTCAAAGTTCACAAACATGTGAAGTTGGAAAAACAATGGGGAAAGTGTCAAGATGTTCTCAAGACTGGTTGATACTCCTAGATCCCTAGGAAGTAAGGTAGCAAGAGACAGAGACCAACTTGTTCATTCTTACGTCAATACCATGTTAAACACATTTCTTGCCAAAACCTTCAGGTGTTCCCTTCTTTAGCTTTTGAGGCTTTTAAATTAATGTAGTCTTAGGCAAATCTTTCCTGCTTTATTTCCTTGATACAAAAAGTGTGATGTTCAGTTTAAGCTCAGGTATTTTTAAAACTTCAGCGTGAGTGGCTACAGCCTGTTGACAGAATGTTTTTGGCGATTTGTTATGTAAATGAATCCAATAAAATCCCACACCCCACACCTCCAGCCATCCCTGTATCTTACTGTCTTTCCCTTCCTCCTCTCCCTTTCCCTTCTTCTTCCCACCATATGTTTTCCTTGGTATGTTGCTGATACAGACCCACTGACTCTTCCTCCTTCATCTGTATTGGACCTAATTGTTTCTCTTGTCATAGCTAGGCCCTAGAAAACACTTCTTAGCTCTTAGCTTTAAGTTCATTTCTTCATTCCCTGAATCACTGCTGGATTAGTCTTCCTCATATCCCATTTTTAAATTAGTAAATATCCACTAGCTGTTATAAAATCCAGACTCTTTTTCTTGATCTTTACAAAGTTGTCCATCATCTCATCCTTTCAGAATTCATTTGTAGGTTTGTATCATGTAACACTCATAGGTTTCAATAACTATAGATGGATACACTAGTAGGTACAGATGCGGATAGGTGTATTCTGCAGCTCTGCACACTGAGTGGGCTAGAGAACAATGACACACCAACAATAAGGAGCCCATCTACCTCCAAGATCTTGGCTTTTGCATACCATTCTCCACTAAAAGGAACCAGGGCTTCTTGAAGAAATGGCTGATTCCAGGACTGGGCAAAGAAAGTAAGAGATGATCCCAGAGCACATTGTGACCTAAATCAAAGTACTCCTCGACTAATGGCAGCATGCCACAACACACATGGAAATCAGCCTGAATCAGCTTCTACTGCTCAAATAGGAGATAAACTAAACGCCCAAATAAATAATATTATTAATAAATTAAAATAAAATGGGAAACCATGAATCCTTAGTGATACAAATTTAAAAATTGCAGGATATTTACATAGTCCCAAAATACCTCCCTACAAAAATACTTCTTAAGGGGCGCCTGGGTGGCTCAGTCAGTTAAGCGTATGCCTTCAGCTCAGGTCATGATCCCAGGGTCCCTGCTTCTCACTCTCCCTCTGCCATCCTCCAACCCCACCCCCACCCCCCGCTTGTGCTCTTTGGCTCTATCAAATAAATAAATAAAGTCTTTAAAAAAAAACTTCTTAATTACAAATGAGGAAAGAGTAGCTTTACATTGGACAAACCTGGGAGACACAACTTTAATGAAATGATTAGAATGAACATCATTGTAATGCCGGCAAATCAAAATAATGAGCTACCTGATAATGATGCAATGAGAACACGTGATCACTTTTAGATATTCCTGCCACTGATGCTTAGCCAGAATGTAATCATGAGGGATACCAGATAATCAGTAATAGACACTCTACAAAATCACTGGCTTATAAACTTCAAAAGTGTCAAGATTGTGAAAATTAAGGAAAGACCAAAAGAACTATTCCAGAACAAAGGAGACTAAAGGGACATGAGAATTAAATGCAACATGTGATTCTGAACTAGATTTATTTTGCCACAGTATGCATTTTGGGGACATTTAGTGGAAATTGAATGGGGTTGAGGACTAGATGGTAGTATCAATGTTATTTTTATGATTTTGATAGTTTTATTGTGGCTATATATAAAATGTTCTCATTTGTAGGAAATACACCCTAAAGTATTCCTGGGTATTGGGGCAACATGTTGGCAAGGGACTCTTAAATGGTCCAGGAAATAAATTTTTTTTGCACAGCACCTATACTTTTCTGTAAATTTGAGACTGTTTCAAAATTAATACAAGTTTTTTAAGTTAAAAGAACAAAAGTCACTTCTGAGTTCCTCATCTAGATATATATAACCGTTGGTAATCTTGGCTTATAGCTTTCCAGCTTTTGCTTCTATATATACACACACACACACACACACACATATATATATACACATATATATTCTGTGTGTATATATATATTTAAATATTATTTTATTATTTAGTATTTAGTGAATCTGATCACACCATTCTTAATATTTTAGTTTTCCTTTTTCACTTAACAATAAGCATGATAATTTTCTCATTTCATTTGATGTTTTCATTACTAAATAATGTAAAATGCTTGCTAGTGTTTCATTATTTGGATTATAACAATTTATTTAGCCAATCTCTTACTTGAGAATATTTAGGTTGTTTTCTTTTTTTAAAATTATATTTATTATTTTATTGCTACATTAGAAATGAAAATAAACTGTGGGAAGTTGCAAACACATGCCATTTCATGAAGATTATGGAGCAATGGTGGCCCCCACTTTAGAAAGTGGCTTATTTTACCTAAGGGCACCTGGCTGGCTCAGTGGGTGGAGGATGGGACTCTCTATCTCCGGGTCATGAGTTCAAGCTCCACACTGGGGCTTTTTTTTTTTTTAAGTGGCTTATACTGTAGGGGGTGAAAGGACTTCTTACACAAAGGTCATCAATGGTGAGATTATTGACAGCATTTACCAGGTGGAGTTTATGCACCAAAGGAAAGTTTAAAAATGAACATAAGGGAACATTGGCTACTTCTGACCTCCTAGCCAGGGACTATGGGTGAAAAGACAACAGAAGGTGCCTAAAATCTCTACAAACACATAGGTTTACAAAAAACAAGTAAAAAACCAGATACTCAGGCAATGCTGAAATTTGCTCTTGAGGGAAGATTCCCATTTTATAGTGTTTGAACACTTTCTTCTACTGGATAGTTTCCTTTGAGGGCAAAGTTTGTTTTTTTGTTGTTCAGTTTTAGTTTTCTTCAGTTTTGACCTGTCAGACTTTACTTCAGACAGTCAGGCTTATCACTCATCTTGACTAAAAGAAAGACTGAAGGTTTGAAAATCACCAAAGGGCCACTGTTGGACTAAATAGGCTCCGCACCCTGAAGGAGGTTAGCCTACCACGCAGAACCTTCTAGATTATTTTCAAATCACTTCTGGTTATTTCCATATGGAAATTTATAGAAATACAATTGCCAAGGGAAGAATATGCATAATTTTAGGGGTTTTGATGCATATTGAAAATTATCTTCCAGAAAAGTGGAATCCAATTACATTACTTTTTTTTTTTTTTTAAGATTTTATTTATTTATTTGACAGAGAGAGAGATAGCGAGAGCAGGAACACAAGCAGAGGAAGTGGGAGAGGGAGAAACAGGCTTCCCGCTGAGCAGGGAGCCCGACACGGGGCTCGATCCCAGGACCCTGGGATCATGACCTGAGCCAAAGGCAGACACTTAACAACTGAGCCACCCAGGCACCCCCAATTACATTACTCTTATCAAACATTAGTGCCCATTTTCCACAAGCTCACAGATCATGACTATTATAAACCATTTTATCTTTTAGGAAAGAGTCAAAACAAAATATTTTAATTTTCATTTCAATTTTAAGTAGATTATACATTATATTAGTCATTTGTATTTCTCCTTTTGGAAATTTTCCTCTTTGCTTGTTTTCTGTGATAGTATCCTTTTCTACTGTTTTCATTATTCTTAGGAAACAAAACCTTCTCAACTGTATTTGTCTTTCAGTTTTTTTACATTGCCAAATGTATTTATTTTATTTAGAGTCAAGTTTAAAAAAGCATTTACCACCTGATGATCATCTATTTATATATATTCATCTATTTATATATATTTCAAAAGTTATTTAGTGTGGAATTATTTAAGTATACAGTGTAAAGTAGGGACATAGCTTTTTCTCAGAAAATCACATTGTGAAGATCCAATGTTAGTCACAGAAGACAACAAAACTGCAATGAGCTCTGCTTACTTTGGTCTGCTCGAGGCCTCTGAGGCTCTCCTTCAAACCAAATTATGCCTTGTGTATAGGCCTCATTTCTTGGAGCAGGAGTAGGAGGAGCAATTGTTGAGCTCCAGAAACAGAGTATGTCTATACAGTTTGGGGGACTCAATCAGGTACAGTGAAGCTTTCCACGTGATGGCCCTGGTAGTTTTCCTGTTTGTCATCTCTATCTTGAAGAAATAAAAATCTGTGCTTTTTATAGTGCAGCAGGACAAGTAGAATTGCAATAGCTTAATTTTTTTAAAGAACACATCTATTCAATAAAATGTTTATAGTATCAAGAGGCAAAGGTATCTTGTGTACCTGAAGTACGTTGAAAATCAGTGATTTGTTTTCCAATAACTTCCTTCCAAATGAGGCTTAGAGGGGTCCAACGTCTGAAACAACTTTGGACAACAATAATTAAGATTAACCCTTTCTGAGTCTAGATGGCACATTATTTTCTTTCTTAGATTTAGTTTTTATGTTTATCAAAACACGTTCATAGAATAAAGAGTCAAACACTGACAATAACAAAAGTGGTAGCCTTTTTGCCAAACATTTCTGGTTCTCTCCACTTTTGAATCCATGATAGAATTGCATGTTTTTGGTTCCCTTATAAGTTGAGTGGAGCCAATGAGTTGTAAGCAGAAATAGGGTGTGTCACTTCCAGGTTAGAGCATTTGATTATGAAAGTGAGACTCTCCAGAGCTTTATTCACTATGATACAGTGCCTGGCAACATTTAACACAGTAGTAGCTGCTCCATTAGCCTGAGTCTATGGGAATACAATGAACAGAGGCTGCTGCTGTCAGCAATGGACGTTTAATGTAAGCAAGAAATAAACATTTGTGTTTATAGTCACTGAGATTTTGAGATTTTTTTTTTTGCAACATAACCTCATCTATCCTAATTGATATAATGATAGTAATGCATTAATTATTTTTTTATTTTGTGTTATTTATCACAACTCTTCAATTATGTTAATTTACTTTCATTATTTTATGTTAACTTATATTACTTATTTATATTTATTAGCTTATTATGATAATTATTATAAGAGCAAACACATAGTTCTTACGATGTGCCAGGCACTATTCTAGTGCTTTACATACAGTTCTTGATTTAATCTTTAAAGTTATTCACTGAGATAAGTACTATTATTATCCCCATTTTATACATGATTAAACTGAGGAACAAGGAGGTTGAGTAACTTGTTCAAGTAAGTGGTAGAACTGAATTTTGAACCCAGGCAGTTCTTCACAGAGACCAACTTTGGCCAACAAACCTGAAAGCCTAGAAGTGTTGGTGTGGAGGCTTAGCTAGAGAAGAATTCACTTCTAGGCTTTCAGGTTTGTTGGCCAAATTGCTTTGTCACTGTATGACAGAGGATCTGGCTTTTCGCTGGCTTGGCTGGTGTAAGCCTCTCTGGTCCAAGAGGCTACTTGCAATTCCTTGTCATGTCAACCTTTCCATGGCCATTCACAACCTGGAAGCTGATTTCTTCAAGGTCAGCAGGAGAGTCTCTCTAGGGCATGCTAGCAAGATGAAGATATATATGTGTATGTATATCATAATGTGACATTGAATTATCGAGTTAACATTGGAGTGACTTCTTATTACCTTTACCATATTACTTAACTTACTTATGGAAGTGTCAGCCCATCATCCTTGCCATATGATGTATTCTAATCATGGGAGTAACATCCCATCACCTTTGCTGTACTCTATTTGTTAGAAGCAGGTCAACATCCCACTCACACTCAAAGATGGGGATTATATGGTGTGAAGCACTGGACGGTGGTCAACCTAGGGTCTGTCCACTATAAATGGCAAGAGAAAATGGAAGTGGAAGGACAAATAGAAAATACCCATGATATTTTCCAAATAATATATGTACAGAACTCTATAAAAAGGGAAAAGACATTCAAAGGAATAAAAAGAGGCCTTGGATATTAAGCATATGATTGAAGTTTTAAAAATTAAATCACATTAATTTCTAATTAAATTTTAAATTTAATTTTTTACATTTTTTAAGTTAAAATATGATTGCAGAAAGTTTTTTTAAAGCCTCTATCATATTTTTTAATATCCAAGGGCCTTTTTTTTTAATATTCCTTCTCCTTTTTACAGAATTCTGTGCATGTATTATGGATATATTGCTTCCTTTTATCTCAAAGTATTTTAACAATGGTTATATTTTTCAATGTTTCTCCTTCCTGCATAGCTTTGTTTTTTTTAAGTTTCTTTTATTTGTTTTTCTGGGTTTCAACCTTCCATGTTAGGTGCTTGCCTCCAAGATCTAGTGATTGTTAACTATTGACTTGTATTTAAGAATGTGGAATTAAAAAGCTGAGTGGTAGCTCTGTGATTGTGGATGGGGTTTGCCTACTGGATTCTTCTCCGTAAAATGACCTCACTGGGTGCTTTCATGCCCCTTCAACTGTTAGCATTTTGGGATCCATTTTCTTGCACTGGTCAGTTCCAGAAAAGACTCTTTCAATCATGTGTGTGGAGGGCTTATGTTTAGCTGTACACTTTTGGGGTGCTTAGAGATGGGAGAAGCCTAGAGACCTCAAGATTAAGTGAGGAAATGTACACTGGATCCCTGAACTGTACCTGGTATCCCCCTGCTCAGAGAATAAACCTCTAGTCTCTTCAGCTGAGTGGAATGCAGGAGGGAATCTGACAAATTAACCGCCTTCAATAACGTCCCCCAACTCTAGCCCCACCTTCATCTCCACTTCCAGAGGTAGGAGTGCTGCCAGTTCCTGAAACTCTTCAGGTTTCCTGGGCATAAATCATATTGCCTCTCAGCTTTTCCCACTAACAGCTTAAGGGGCTGTTTTCTCAAATCTGCAAGGTCAGTTACCACTCATCCACATGTTTTCCAGCTTCTGAAGTTGCTGTTGCTGCCTTCTTTCCCATTCTCTCTGTCTTTGTAATTTGTCTGTTTAAAAACAAACAACTCAACAGGTTTCAGGGAAGAATTGAATGCAAATGTGTATATTCAAGTCACCCTTTTTAACCTGAAGTGATGGCTCTCAATTTACATTATTGATTTTATACAGTATCAAATTTTATATTCTGCCATATTTCTGATAATTTCATTTTTTTTCTCTAGGAATGACAAGATGTTACACTGGGATATCATCATTTCCTACCCTCCCCCCCATCTCACCCTCTGTCTGAACCAAACTTCTAACATGCTCAAAGAGTCATCTTTCTCAAACCCACCCCCATACTGAGGAACATACTCTCCCCTTTCTGACCAACAAAGGATTATTGGGATCTACAGCTTGTGTATCAGGTATCTTACTACATTGAAGACAGCTGGTCCTTTAAAGGAGGGTTTAGACATGCATGCAGTATGGAGAAATGGCAAAAGCAAATACCCTCTTGTTTAGGATCAGAAGAGCTAACTTTGAGTACTGGGTCTTCTCTGAGTCTAATTTTTCATTCATAAAAGAGAATAATACTATTTACTTCACAAGGTTGCTGTGAAGTTTCAAAGGATAATACATGCAAAGTATGTAGCAAAGGTAGATTATAAATTTAGGATGGTAGATTAAAACTGTACCAGAAAAATATGTCCCTTAGAGGAAAAAAAATCCACCACAACAACCAAAGAATAATATGGTCAGTAAACTGGGGCGCCTGGGTGGCTCAGTTGTTAAGCGTCTGCCTTCGGCTCAGGTCATGATCCCAGGGTCCTGGGATCAAGGCCCACATCGGGCTCCCTGCTCCGTGGGAAGCCTGCTTCTCCCTCTCCCACTCCCCCTGTTTGTATTCCCTCTCTCACTGTGTGTCTCTCTGTCAAATAAATAAATAAATAAATAAATAAATAAATAAATAAATAAAATCTTTAAAAAAAAAAATATGGTCAGTAAACTTCAAAATATAGCAACTGTGAATAAGAACCGCATTCTGAAAAGCTTTGACTCCCGAACAACCACCCTCCTATCCTGTTTAAAGACCAGTTTGGTAACTAAACTGAAATGAGCCGAAGCCTGAGAGTGTCTCTCACAAAACATGAATGGAAAATCTCCCCCAAGTAAGCCCTATGGAAAGCATTTGATAAGGTCTCAGAAGACAGGTGATAGATCAGGGTCAAGATAGTGAATGGTAGCAGTGGTAGCCTGAAAGATGATTAAATTTGGGGTATAATTTGAAGGTAGAGCCTACAAGATTGGCTGTATGAGAGAAACAGTGCAGTCAAGGATAATCCCAAGTTCTTTTGGTGTGAAGAACTGAAAATATGGAATTGCCAATAGTGGAGTTAGGGAGGATTATAGGAGAGTAGGTTTAGGTCGGTGTGTGGGAGAGATAAGAAGCTGAGTTTTGGACATGTTTGAGACACCTATTAGACATTTAAGTAGAGTTGTCAAGTCAATTAAGCAGTTGGATATGGAAGTGGTCTGGGCTAGAGATATAAATTTGACAAGCATCAGAATATATATATGTGTTTGTGTATATATGAAAGTGTATGTGTCATGAGATTGAGTCAGTTTGTCATGAACTCAAAGAATAAGGGCAAAAAGAGAGGCACTCTGTACCTAAAGAAAGAAAGTGATAATTAAAATATTATGAAATTAATGGATAATTATAAAGGACAATGAACACAATAATAATTGCTGTAAATTAAATTGCTAATATAACAGAATTATTTAAGATGATAAAAAATACAGATAAAAAAAGGGATTAAAGCAAGTAGGAGGGGCTAATTAATATGTATGCAAGACAAGATAATCCAACATATGGATAATCAATTTCCTAACAGTAGAGAAGCCAAATAGAACAACTGAGCAATAATAGAAAGTATAAACATGTTTGCAGAATAAACTAACATTTGAATTGGACCGGTAAAGATTTTATACTTTGCTTGCTAGTTTGAGTAGTATACATAATTGACATTCCTAATGGAGAGCTTTCATTTATTTAAAGCACTACTTTTATGTCAGTATTCTACAGGGTCCAATTTGTTACAGGTAATACAGAAAAATCTAGTGCGTGTTCTTTTTTGTTTTGTTTTGGCTGAGAGTTCTCTGTAACCCACTTTAAAACCTATTTGCAAATGCCCATGTCATAAGTCTTGAAGCTAGTAGTGCTCTTGCATTTCTTTTTCTACCAGTTAACTATTGTGTTTACTCAGATTTAGTTTTGTCTTCAAACTGATCATGACAACTATGCAGTTATAGCAATCATCTCACTTAAGTGAATATGATATAAACCTATGAAATATGAAAGTAAAGGAGCCTTTTTTTCCCTCTGAAAACCAAGGTTGGGAGATCTCTGGTTTGGATATAAAAGGTTGTAAGAAACCATTGCTCTCTACCTAATTACCAAAAACAAGCTGGATAAGATTTAGAAACCACTGTAGAGCTGAGAACACAAAGAAACCTAAATTAACCATATTCCAGAAAATGACATGCCTTCATAGAAGAGAAGAGACACATGGCTGTTCTCATGCCTTTTGGAAAGCAGGGGGAGGAAGAATTTACCAGGGGTAAGGAAAAGGAGAAAACAAACTTTTAAAGAACTTTTAATGGCTACAAATGGGCAGATATCACAGGTTGGAATTACATGGAGCCACAGCGGCAGACAAATCAGCATCCACCCACCTCCTCTTCTCTGAGGTCTTCTGGCAGTGCTTGGGGTAGTAAACCAAAGCCTGAGAGCAGAGCAGGAGAGCTGGGAGAGTGCTAGGCAGGCAGCCAGAAGAGAACAAGGAATAGGGCAGGAGCACTGAAGAGACCCATTCAAGGCATTCTGCAATTTCAGTGACTGATGTTGATGAGTGAGGCCCGGAGATAAGAGAAAGCTTTCCAAGTCATTCTGGACCTTCACGGAGTATAAGCAGGTACCCTTTGAAGTTAGCAGCAGGGCAAGAGGGAGGAGAGAGATTTCAGGTTCATAAATCCTGAAGCAGGACCAGAGAGCAAAGAGAACTTCCAAGCAATTCCAAAATCTGACATTCTTACTGTAAGCAGAGAGAGAGAGAGAAAGAGAGTTCCCATAGTTCAGAAAGCTTAAATCATTGTTCTAAGGCATAAAGAGATCTCAGGAGTACCCATCAGTGCTCAGAGCCTTTTTTCCTACTGATAGAAAAATCTCAATCTCATCCTCAAAACATTTATTTTTTTTAAAGATTTAAAAGATTTTATTTATTTATTTGACAGAGAGAGAAAGTGAAGGAGCACAAGCATGGGGAGCAGCAGAGGGAGAGGGAGAAGCAGACTCCCCGCCGAGCAGGGAGCCAGATGCAGGGCTCGATCCCAGGACCCTGAGGTCATGACCCGAGCGGAAGGCAGATGCTTAACTGACTGAGCCACCCAAGCACCCCTCATCCTCAAAACATTTAAAGCCAGTTGTGAATTGAATCAAACTAACGCTGCAAAAAAGACCAGATCCACCTCGACCACAACTCAGAATCACTCAGCACCCTGTCCGCACTCAAGCATGTTCGCAGGAAAAAGAGTGTGCGCTCTTTTCTGGAGGCAAATATTATTTACTTTATTCTCTATTATTCTTTTAGGAAAAAAATATCTGGAATAAAATAGAATTTTACAAGATACAGAAGCAAGAAAATGTGCTTAAGAGAGGAAGCAGTCAGTAGAAGCAGACTCAGAGATGAGCCAGCTGTTGGAATTATCGGATCAGAACTTTACATAACAATTATTCAAATACTAAAGGATCTCATGAAAAAGGTGAAAAACATGCTTGAAGAGATGAGAAATATAAGCATGACATAGGAACTATAAAATAGAGCCACAGCTGGGGCGCCTGGGTGGCTCAGTCGTTAAGCGCCTGCCTTCGGGTCATGATACCAGGGTCCTGGGATCGAGCCCTGCATCGGGCTCCCTGCTCGGCAGGAAGCCTGTTTCTCCCTCTGCCACTCCCCCTGCTTGTGTTCCCTCTCTCGCTGTGTGTCTCTCTCTCTCAAATAAATAAATAAAATCTTTAAAAAAAAAAAATAGAGCCACAGCTAGGATAGAGGAGCAAAATCTGAGTTTTGTATGTGTATGGTGCTTGGCACTTAGATTTATGCCCAAACAATCCCATGCAGAGAGGGCCGTAAGTTAGAAAGAAGGAGAAGGAAGAGGAGAAGGAGGAATAGTGATGTTTGGTATGCTATGATGCCTAATAGAAGCAGCAGTGAAGGTCAGCGAATGTGCTAACACCCCAAGGGAACCAGAATAGCAAACATCTCAAGATTACTCACTCAGTTTATTCATAAAAATACAGTACAAGAGCATGTACTGAGGTTGTTGCAGGGCTCTGAGGTCTTGCAGAACACATGGAGACAAAAAGCAATGATACCCGGGTGATTACCATTAATATTATACCAGCTATCAAACAGGTTGATGAGGCCTGCTTGAACTCAGGTTTTGATAAATTATAACAAACTAATTTCCTTTCTTCCAGAACGTTCATGACAGGGAACGTTGCTTATTTCCTTCTGCATATAAAGTTGCTCAGTTGATATAACACATTTACTTAAGAGTTCAAAGAATATTCACCTTGTTTTAATATAACCTCCTATTGATCTAAACCACAGGTGTTCTACTAACATTTCCATTTGTTCTTGGGAGAAATCAACAGTCTTTCTCTCCTTTTGTTTGGCATTCTTCTTTTCCCAGAGCACAGCTTATTGTGTGAGGCTATGCCTTTTCTATTTTCATTTTATAAAAGCTACTAGGAGCTGTTTTAGTTACCTGACATTTATCTAGACAATGTCTTATTCTCAGCTCAGCTGTTTCTATTTCTGGTGAAACTTGCCTATACTTAATAGACCTTTTCTACCTTAATTAATTGCTTAGTAGCACTGCATTTCAACTCCACTAAGTTGATTGCCATCAATAGTTTTAACTTTACCAGCCTTCAGTTCAGGTTTTGGTGTGATTTGAACAAGCATACAACCTTGTCAAAAATGGATTAATAATGGATAAGTGGTTAATCCAAAAATGGATTAACTGTGTCCTTAAGACTCAGTTATATTCTTAGCAGAGGTTCAATTGAAAGCCACTTTTTAAAAAGGTAATACAGGTGACATATAGTACTAAGTTGAGTCTAAAAATAATACAGATAATGACTTCCCTCTACTTATGTGCAACAGAATCTCCTAGAAATATTTAAGCCGTGTACCACTTGTGATTTTTTTTCAGATTTTATTTATTTATTTATTTATTTATTTATTTATTTATTTATTTATTTATTTATTTATTTATTTAAGAAAGAATGTGTACACAAGCAGGAGGAGGGGGAGAGGGAGACAAAAAATCTCAAACCGACTCCACGCTGAGTGCAGAGCCCCACGCAGGACCTTATCTCACGATCCTGAGATCATGACCTGAACCAAAATCAAGAGTCAAGACACTCACCAGACTGAGCCAACCAGCTGTCTGACCTCTTGTGACTTTTAACCCTATATTTGCAACAACACTTGCATCTATTAGATAAAATGTAACAATGGTAGTTACTGAATGCTTAGTTGCATGTATCCAGAGTTTTGGTTTAAAAAAAAAAACACTCTAAAGTTTACTATAAAGTCAAATAAGGGTACTCCTCAATATTTGTGCGAGTGTATGTGCTTTTTGAGTATTAATGGCTAAATTCATACCAGTACAAAGGTAGGGAAAAAAGTGCGAGGCATCTGGGGCAACCAAACTGCATTAGTCTTGTTTATCATACATAACAAATGCCAGATAGAAATCTGAACTTACAAAGTCAACCTATTAACAGTTGATTAATAGATAATTTTCTAAAGCATTTGCTGCTGGGTACTTTTAAATTGTAGACCCTGAAAAGTATTAAAATGCTTGCCACTTTTACTGCCAAAGGCAAGGTACGTGCACCTTTGCCACACTAAAGCTGAGCCGTGGGTATAACAAACGAGTTCTGGGTATGCCTCACAGCCAAGTGTCTTTTATTTCCTTTTTTATCTCTCTGCCACAGGAACTTCTAAACAGATACAGTTGCTGCTAACAGTTTTATCCACGTCTCAACCAAATTTGTCTCGGAAACTTGGCATTTAGCCGTGGTTGTAAAGCTGCTGCCACCCCTAGTCACCACTGGGGGTGTGCCTGAGAAGAAGACGACTCACAAATCAAGGAAAGCAGTGCGCCTGAGAGGACCAGAGTTCAGGGTCTCCTGCCCCAGTGTTCTTGCAGCCTGACTTTGCATCCCAAGTTTTCTTCTTCCATTTATTCAGAGTAGAAGCACAAAGAGTAGAGTTTGTGACTTCAAGTTCATTTACATAAGTGCATTGTTCCAACCCACCCATTTGTGATCTGGGCAGGGCTGAATTTCTAATTTCTGTAACCCTAGGTAAGAAAAGATTCAAATGACCCACATAAAGTTAGCAATGAAGGGTTTTAAAAACAACAAACACACACACACAAAACTTGTTCTTCTAAAGTGAAAAGTTTCAGATTATTTTAAAATAAAATGGATTAGCAAAACCATGTCTTCTTTTCCCTACACCGACCCAAGTATAATTATGGATTTTGTTTTTAACCTTTTATTTCCTTTTTTCTCTGACTCTTTAAGCGATTATATTCAGAACTGATGGAATGTTGTGCTCCATTAATAGTTCAAAATAAGGGCACCTGGGTGGCTCATTCGGTTAAGCGACTGCCTTCGGCTCAGGTCATGATCCCACGGTCGAGCCCCACATCGGGCTCCCTGCTCGGCGGGGCAGCCTGCTTCTCCTTCTCCCTCTGCCTGTCGCTCCCCCTGCTTGTGCTCTCTCTCTCTCTGTCAAATAAATAAAATCTTAAAAAAAGAAAGAGTTCAAAAGAGATTTGCTCAAAATTAAAAACTTTTGGGCTTCAAAGATACTATCAAGAAAATGAAAAGTCAACCCACAGACTGGAAGAAAATATTTGCAAATCATATATCCAGTAAGGGATTTGTATCCACAATACATTAAAAATTCTTATGGGTTGATAAATAGAAAACAACCTAATTAAAAAATGGGCAAAAGATTTGAATAGACATTTCTCCAAAAAGATACACAAATCGCTAATAAGCACATGAAAAGACTATCATCATCATCATTGGTCATTAGGGAAATACAAATCAAAACCCCAGTGAGACCAATTTTTCACCCAGTAGAATGGCTATAATAAAAAAGACGGACAGTAACAAGTGTTGGCAAGAATGTGGTGAAATTGGAACTCATACATTGCTGGTGGGAATGTAAACCAATACAGATATTTTGCAAAACAGTTTAGAAGTTTCTTAAGTTAATCAGAGATTTACCATATGACTCAGTAATTCTACTCCTACTCACAAAAATTGAAAACATATATCCATATACAAACTTGTGCACAAATGTTTGTAGCAGCATCAATAACAATATCCAAAAAGTTGAAACAACTCAAGTATCTCTGATGAGATGAATGGATAGTCTATATAATAGAATACTATTCATCAAAGAAGGGATAACACGCTGCAACATGGATGAACCTCTAAATCTCAAACATCTTAGTGAAAGAGCCTGACATAAAAGAGCACATATTCTATCTATATGAAATGCCCCCAAAAGGCAAATATTTAGAGACGAAAAGTAGATTATTGGTTGGATAGGGCTGGGAGCGAAATTGAGGGTGATTGTAAACAGGCACAACGTTTCCTTTTAGGATGGTGACAACATTCTAAAATCAGATTCTATAAATTCACAAGAATTCATTGAATTGTACATTAAAATGAGTGAATTTTATGGTTGATAAATTATATCTCAATAAAGCTGGTGAAAAATATTATTATGAGTTCTAACCCAGATCTTGAGAGAAACTACCACTTACCAGATGGTATTCTTAATTTTGGTGGGCTTCACTTCATTGTACAGGTTTATTAAGACCCAGACTTGTCAGTGTATTTAGAAAAATGCAAGTTTGGTATTTATTTTGTGGAAGTTATCTGGGCATTTGGTTTGGGGAACCAGGAGCAGAACTGGGGTGATAGGGCACATGCTCTTACATGGGCTTGTTATTTGATGATGACTGACAAGATCCAGGAAGATGCCCAAGATGCTCATCTAATTCCACCTTTGAAACTCCAGTTTCTTCCAAGGATTCTCCAATGAATTCCATGGAGAAAGATGCCCTGAACATAACTCCTGACAAAAATATTTCCTGACTGTTGTCAACAAGAAGAGATTGTCTTAAGTTAGAGGATGTATTAAGTAATGTTAAACCTGACAAGATAGGACTCCAATTTCAAGAGCTTTTAATAACATCTTCCTATAGACCTTAAATTTGGTGAAAAACTTGTAAAGTGCCTTCCAGAACAAAGGCAAAGAAGAAAGCTCTTGTTTCTGTATCATTTCCCAGAGAACAAAGACCATGCTAGCGCTAAATAAAGCTAAATGCCTTTGTGTCTGCTTTTACCGCTACACCTGTTTTTTTTCTGGTGGGATAAATAAAGAAATGGAAAGTATGCTCTAACAACCTTCAAGTCTCTGTCCAAACTTATATATGAAGTGTAGAGGTCCAAGTTCCAACCTGTTTGTTATTTTGAGTGAAAAAATTTTCTCTGAACATGTAAAATAGGCACATTAAGAAGCCAAATATACATTAGTTACCTGCTCCCATCCTCCATTCCCCCCCCTCTTTTTTAAAGGATATATTCTGCATGATGGAGGCTAAAAGGGGGCAGCTGTGCCACAGTAGTGGACCCTAAATCGCTGAGCAAAAATGAGAGAGGAGACGCTCTGATTGCTCGCAGTACAGGAGTGAATATGCACTCTCAACCACAAATCAAGCGAACTGAAAAAAAAAAAAAAAAGGCCCAATCAAGGCAGTAATGGCCTCCACTTCACAATCAGACAAGTGCTTCTTACTTGAAAAATCCTACCATTTATAGCTGATTGCTAACCCTGGCCTCATTTCTAATCTAAAGGGCGAGTAATAATTTGGAAAAGGAATTATAACAACTTCCCAACAATTTAGCAAATTGTTATTATTTCAGGGGGAGGGGAGGCAGGGAGAAAGGAGTTGCTTTTGTAACGTGTTTCTCTTATGGGCTACCATTTTCATGACATCAAATCCCATTGCTTCCATGCTAGGATAGCAACTAATATATATTGGAAATATATTTTTTTAAATGGTGATGTTTTATGCCATGTTACATATTTTATTTTTTTAAAGATTTTACTTATTTATTTGTGAGAGAGTGACAGAGATTGTGAGAGAGAGCACGAGGAAGAGGGAGAAGCAGGCTCTCCGCTGAGCAAGGAGCCTGACGCGGGGCTCGATCCCGGACCCTGGGATCATGACCTGAGCCAAAGGCAGACACTTAACCAACTGAGCCACCCAGGCACCCCCATATTACATATTTTAATAATGTCAAAATTACGGCTTTCCAAAGAAAAAGGGAAGAAGTGGAGTTGTCAGTTCTTCTGTACACATTTACCTACAATATTCCCAAATACGTTTGAGTGAATGTCCTTGAGCATCACTGTTTTAAAAGGGATTTTGACCTTTTGGAGAATTTGACTTCATAAAAAAATAATACTGTTAAATGCGCCACTGGGTTTTTCCTTCAGTATTGTAGTGTTGGTGGACTTGGTTCAGGTGAGGTTTCTGTTAGTAGAAATATAATAATATATAGAGTCATCTACACTCTTATTTTTGAATTTCTACATTATAATGAAATATATAGAGGGATATCTATCTATCTCTCTATATCTATTTGGCATAGGTACTAGTTTGGAGATTATTTTCTACTGCGCAAAACACACACATATGTGTGTGTATATAATATTCTCTTCACAAAGCAGCTGAGCCTACATGTCATACTTATCTTACGTAATATTGTATGAAAGAGGTTAGGACCATGCTGCTTTCTGCAAAAGAAAATTCATTGATAAGAGTATAGGACAGAGGTTATATTGAATCACAGAGGTAGAAAAGATAGTGGAGACCATCCTATTCAGCCTCTTAATTATTATTTAAATGAGGAAACACGGGCTAGGTAAGGGTAGTAACTTCCTGAAGGTCACACAGCTACTAAATGACAGATTAAATTAAAACGTGGATATCCTTACTCCCATCATCACACCTTTTGCATTAATTATATCCATTCTTCCAAATGGCTTTAAATTATGTGGGGCTTTTTTAGGAACGGGACACGTTAGCCTCCTCTAGTACAGTCATCAGTGATTTTTGTAAGAGAATATGCTTTTATGAGCAATACCACTGTTTCTGCATGTGTCACCACTTTCCATGAACCCTGTAATGAAACTTCTTTGTAGTTTAGAACTCTTTTGCTTTTAGGTATGAGAGGATTAAAATGTCACCTATTGAAAATATGTTTCATTCTTTTTTATTTTCCATATTAAGACCAGTTGCCTACAATAGAGTAGACAATGAGTAGCAGAACCAAGACACAGTATTGTCCTTTCATTTCCCTCTTCAGGTGGGCAACCAACAGAATTCTGTGGGCAGACTGTAGGTCTCTGCCGTTGGAGCTATGCATGAGGCAACTGATGTGTCTGGAAAATCAGGCGGTAATTCTGAATCTAAGTTAGAAAAACTGGAACTCCCTGTCATTTGAATCAATGTAAGCATAATGAACATTTTTTATTATTTATTCATTTTCAGTGGAAAAAATAACTTTCTTTTGGTATTTTTCATATGTTGTCTAGCAAATATTAGGGATAGAAAATATATCTCAAAGGAAATATTTTGATTTTAAATTGAAAATGTTAACTACGCTATGCTTTTTGAAGCATAACAGATTTTAAGCAGATCTAAAAATTGGATTTGGAAAAACAAATATAACTATCTTTATTTATGTGTGTAACTAGAGTAAGAAGGCTAAATTTTTCAGATACCCAGAAATGATTTATAGCTTGCAATTACCCACTCCATTCAATATAAACAGGATCGTAATTCATATTACATAATCTATAGCACATCCTAAAATATATAACGCTACTCTGAAAAAAAAATTTCCTTATGTCATCTCTCATGTCCACCACCATGACCTGAAAGTGATTTTTTAAAAAAGATATAAAGATTTGATATTATTTAGTCCTAGAGACAAAGAGCGAAGTATTTTTAGGAAGGAGCTTGGAATTTAAAAACTTCTAAGAGTGGAAAATCAGATATTATAATGGGAGGTATTCATTTTGTTATGGGAAGGAAAAGCCCTGTTCTAATGGATGCATTTGCTGTACTTCACAGATGTTTGAAAATTAGCAAAAATAAGTAAGACTTTCACTGTGGCTGAGGAGGATCAGAATGTAAGTGCTTAAAGAAAAAGACTAGCAAACCCAAAAGTTGACAAAATTTAAAGTAGTGACCATAGGCAAAATCACAAAATGAAGCACCGTGCCCTCAAAGTAGGCAGGATATTTTAGAAGAATTAACAAAAATGAACTTTAGATAAGAAATTCAAAGCATACTTTTGTTTTATAGTTTTAAAGTAACAGAATCTATTCACAGTCCAACTAGGAGAAAAACTTAGGGATCTAAGCTCAGGAAAATGTTTTTCAAGGATAGCACTCTTCTAGGAAGTGTCATATTCCTAACCTTCTGTTTTATTAAGTAAAACTAATATTGTAGAATATTAACACAAGCTAAAATGACCCCTAGTGTTAGGAAATAGATTCTTTAGGGTGAATCATAAGCACCAAATATTGTCATGAACACAGTAATGTTAGCACACACATTTTGTCACTGCCTGTAATACAATTAGTAACAATTGTGTTGCTTTAGTCAACACAAAAAGACACAAAGTGTGCAATAAAGGAGATCTCTTTCCTTTTGCCCACAAAACAAAAAAGTATCTTATCCTCAGATTCACTCAAGCAGTTTTAGATTTTTGTCATTCAGAAAAGATGTTTTCTCTCATTAGGAAATATATGTTTATAGCTATGAATTAGAGCAGATGTACCTACAAGGAGAAAAAAAGGCAAGATTTTTAAATAAAAATTCTGGTAGCATCATCTAGGACAATGTGTGGAATAATTTCAAGGCAGGCTTCTTGAGTAGTAAAGTTACCTATATATGGGAAATCCTATCCTTTATGGGCTAAATGGAAAAGTACTCAAGTTGTTTAGCTGTGTAAATCATTAGACACATTATAAGGAGACTAAAATGTCTAAGCATTTAAAAGCACTTGTTTCATTAAACCTGCACAAATGAATTTTGTGGTAGCCACTTAACAGTTCATTTTTATATCTTGAAGAGCAAATTTTGGAGGGAAAATGTAACATTAAGGAATACAGTTCCCACAAGGCATCAAAGAAGCACAACATGTACGTAGTAACGGTATCTCTTTCCTAAGAAAAACACAACCGAAAGAGGGTTGTGTTAAGATTCAATAATGAATAACTAAACTCTCCTATGATTTTTGTGTGTTTGTGGCAAAGAAATAAAACTACTAAATACCAGTCAGTGTGGTTTAGAGAAGCAAGCAGGGATTAGTACAAAAATCAACGAAACCCCTGTATTTATTGTAATAAGTGCAAAATGAAACATTATATAAAACATAGGCATATGGTTAAGCGTTTTAGAAACTATTGATTGTAAATGATAGATACTTCTGTTAAAAATAGGTTTTATCTGCACTGTATTATTTATCAATGACAATTAGAAAAAAAACTGAAAGTAAGAGCTAATAAAATACAGATTTACGATATAGATTAAGAAATAAAAATTGTTTAACCTAACATCCAAGCACAATATAATTAATTTCAGAAAAAAATTAATACCACATACATATGCATATTAAAAATACACAAAACCATTTTCAAATATATGTTTTGAATTCGGTGCTGAGCTTAATTGGAAAGCTTTCTTGGAGGAAAAAAACAAGAAACTTCTTCCTATGTGCTTATTGCTACCACAGTAATTATCTACAAAGAATATGCCATGATGATAAACTTCATTATTCAATAACATTAGTAAACATTAAAATATTTAAAGAATATTGTACTGCATTATGGTTTATTCTATTTAAATCTCACAATTATAGCAGCCTTTTCTTCTTGTATTTCCCTATGGGATGAATTGCTAGGATTTGATAATCTGCTGCTAATGTAAACTGATATTACAGTCATATGACCTAATTAAACATCAGGATTCATATTTAAAATATATAATTGCCAGAGTGTCATTTTTAAAAATGTAATTACTAGTTTCTACTTTAATAGCAAAAATTGATGTGCATGTCAACAGACTATGGAAAGTTTTCTGGAAAATGTTTTTCTTCTCTGATTGTAAAGAAACAATGAAAAATATCAGTGTTGAAACCCATCATTAATATTTTTTTCATGGAATAAATTCCCTTGTCTTTCAATTTTCAAGGGAAAATTTCGGCTTTCAGAAGTATATTACATGTCATTTCTTATTGTCACTTGGAATCCATTCATCTTTCTTTATAGGAACATATTTTCATTTTTGGTGTTTAAGAAATCCATGCACAACACTAGCATGATAGGTAAGTGAAGAAACAAACTTCCATTATTTTAAAACAAAAGAGACTCAGATTTGGGGCTTTGGGGAGGAATTTTTCATTTCTGAATTGCACAAAATCATTTATAATTACCTCTTAGTGATTTCAATATCACAAATCCCTTCTGATTAGCCCTCTTTAAAAAAGAGACGAACTCGCTTTAGAATTGTTTGGCCCTGTTGGAAGCCCTGTCTTAGAGAAGGACAGATTATGTAATTAAGTTGAATCGTGTATTTTCCATAGAAACAAGGCATGATACTGGAACTGATGCAAGCTATATGCTCATTTCTATATTTAGGCTGCTCAACGTCAACAGGGCAGCAGTCCGCTGACTGACCAACCAAGAGTTAAGGCATCATATGCAGCTTTTCAATTTTAAAAATATGGAAAGACCAAAAAAAAAAGAATGACTATAGAAATGGCTGATGAAATGTAACCCTTTTAAGGAACTATTCTTCGTTCCTTGGGTGAAAGAGTGTCCCCTCAAATTTTATTTTCCCACTTAGAGGACTGATTCGCTTTGAGCGCAGTATAGAGATGTCTGGGGAAATAGTTAAGTTTAGCATCCAAAAAAGAGATCCAGGCAAGAAAGTGAAAACTTAAGTTCACAGAGGAACACATGCCAAGTACCTCCAGAAGTTTGTAAGTGAAAATGCAAATGCAATATTTAAGAAAAATGCTCCTTTGTTTTTTCAAATACGAAGTGTAAACTAGAGATTACAAGGTTAAACCAGACGTTGCTGAGACTACATCTAACACACAATAGCAGTAGGAAGGAAACAAATCACTGAAGATTTCTCAGCTTTTGATTATCTTTATCTTTGAATTAAGAACACTATTTCTTACTGGGCTTTACCTTTGGATTCTCTTATTTCTATTTTTTTTTTTTTACCACCAAACCACAGTTGTAGTCCTAAATACCCAGTTGTGCTGTATTTTGAAACCCTCTGCACTACACTCTAAATTGAAAGTGTACTATTTACATTTTGCCTGTGCAATCACTAAGAAAATTCAGTGTCACAAAAGCCCCTCAAAACAAAAGAGATCAAAAAAACTTGTAAACGGTTGTACAAGATCTAGAATATGTTGTCGAGAATAAGTCATCAGGAATCAATGAACCTCCATCTTACAATGATTCTTTTAAACCGATAGCAATGGATTATTTATAGACTTGGTGATTGTATATTTAAATTTTGTAACTGATTGCTGTCTAAGTGTTGAACTTACATTTAACATAAAGAATAGGACCACATGAGGAATAGTAACATTAAAAAGACTAAAGAAAAAAATTTCACATGGAAATCTATAATCCAAATAAATGCAATTATAATTACTCGCTCTTTCTCTAGGATAACTGTAGATTTAAGACAAATATACAGAGAGACACAGCAATTTTCTTTGAGGCCTATATAGAGTCATCTGTAAATATATAGATTCATCTTTTGAATTTGTACAAAATGATGTTGATTGTTAGCTCTTTACACATACATTTGACTTACGTGTGTGTGAAAAATATTTAAAGTTATGGAGATGATCTTACAATTCTAACCACGTAGATTTTAGATTCAAGCCAACTAAAAATTTGAAGTAAAACTTGTTCCCAACATTTCTTTCATCGTAAGCCATAGACATCATTGTAATGGCATACTGGAACAGCAAAGGTGAAAACTTCTGAGAATATGGCTTTTTAATTGAAATACCAGATATCATTTGGCATTACATGATTTCATTTTTAGAAGAACAAGTGGAAGATCATTTTTTCTTATGTTACTTTTTCTTAAAACTAAAAACATCAAAATATTCTGGAATTGGTTTTATAAAGAAAAGAAAACAAACCCAAGCCCACACTCACCATTTCAGTTTTTGAACGAGGCTCAAGCAGCTCTGCTAAGTCTACTGTGTGTAGTGTTCTGCCACCTGGTGGCTGCTTGTAAAAACTCTAGATAATGTGTTTGGGCGGTCTGTTTCTTTTTCTTTCTTTACCCTCCCCTTTATAGAACTGATGAGTTAAACTTCAATTTGACAATATGCCTATTGCTGTGGGAAACACTGGCTAGTTCATGGGACTTACTAATTCTCTTTTGCTTCATTTCAAAGCATAAGTACACATTAGCCACAAGATTAACAGGAGGTAAGTTATTGGCAATTGTTCAGTGAAATGAAATCAGCCAGAATTTCTTGATTTCTGCACAGTGCTTTTTTTACGCAGGAATTAAAAATAGTTTATTTAAGTCTTACCATACCCTGGAAAATAGTCACGAAATAAGTTATGAAAAACTGAGGAACAAAGGAATTCATTAAATGAATATAATGCAACAGCATTTCTGTGTATTAATGTGAACATTCCCACTGCTACATTACAGGAAATGAACTTAGTAGACAGTTTGAGATGTCATTTCTGTCAATCTCATGGACGCTGTAAACTACAAGATCCAGCCTTTGAATAATGATCACTTACTGATTATTATACACTGATGAATCATTCCATAATTATATGTGTTTTTTTTTTTTTTTAAACTTGCTGTCATGAGCACACCTAGTGTTCAGGACGTAATTTCTAAATGTCAAGGAACTGGGGCTTTTCAGCTGATTCTATGATTCTGTGGCAGCACACAATGAACCTAGAACATCTTCTTGTGAAAAATAATAAGGAAATGCTTAAAACCTAATGGGAACAAGTGGAAAGAGCACAGGAGCCTCTTGAAGTGACTCCCACTGTTCACATCTGGGGCAATAAAGAATGATAGCAACAGATTGTAATCCATTGAATAAAATAAGAATATTTGAATCCATCTCTCTCTCTCTCTCTCTCTCTGTGTGTGTCACACACACACACACACACAGTGAGGAGGAGTTTCTCTTGAAGTAGAATGCCAACTAGTAAATGTAGAAGGAATAAAGGAATGGTGAATTACCCTTTTGCAATCATCATGGTAATAACTGATTCAAACAAGAGTTATGCTAAAACTACAGGTGAAAGTTTGATGAAGAACAGGTCGTTTACATACTCTTAAAGTATAGCGTCCTACAAATTTCTTATTAAATATAAAAGGGAAAAAATATTACCTTAAGAATGGAGAAATCTGGCAGACACCACATTAACCAAATGATCAAAGTTAACGTCACCAATAAGAGAACCTGAAGTCACATGCCTCCTAAAATTATACATTGACAAGAACTCCTCATTATGTAGTTTTCTTGCCCAAAATGCATAACCTGAATCTAATTGTGAATAAATATGAGAAAAATATAAACTGATAGCTATTTTTAAAACATTCTTCATGTATTTCTCAAACATGTCAGTGTTATGAAAGAAAAAGACTTGTTAACTGATTGTTAATGATTAAAAGAGTCTAAAGAAATACAGAAACTAAATGCAATTTAAGTTCCTAAATTGGATTCTGGGTCAGAAAAACAAATTACTAAAAAGCATATCATTGAGACAATTGATGAAATTTGAATAAGATTTGTAGATTATATAATTAGGTTGTATAAATTTCAGATTTCCTGGTTTTTATATTTGTGTTGAGATTATATAAGACTATCCTTGTTCTAAGGAAATATACATTGAAGTATTTAAGGATAATGAAGCATGGTATCTTCAATTTACCCTCGAATGGTTCAGAAAAAATGTTTATATTTATGGATATGTATGTATATACCCATATGCATAAAAAGAGAGAGAGCCAAAGGGAGATGGAGTAATCAATCTGGCTAAAGTATATTCAGAAGTTCTTTATACTAGCATAACTTTTATGTATATTCGAAATTATGTCACAGTAAAAAGTTTTCAAAACACAGACAGGACCTATGACCTTTAGTCACAAGACGTATCTTGGAATCTTGGAATGCTAGATCTGGAAATTTGGGTATCTTGTCAGATATAAGGCACGATATTATGCACACAGTGTCCTCTAAGCTTATTTTTTTCACCCCAGCCCCTTGATTTTATCAATCATATAAAGATTTTTCCAAGAAATGTATAGTAATTGGATTTGATAAGGAATTTGTCATTTGTCTGTAAAGTAATAGATAATGCTCTGAACTCTCACACATACAGTGTGTTTATAAATTGAAATAGTTTAGAAAGTTCTTGTTAGAGGGACACCTGGGTGGCTCAGTCGGTTTAGCGTCTGCCTACTGTTCAGGTCGTGATCCCAGGGTCCTGGGATCCAGCCCAGCATCGGGCTCCCTGCTCCTCTCCGAGTCTGCTTGTCCCTCTCCCTCTGCCCCAGCTCGTGTGCTCTCCCTCTCTCTTGCTCACTCACTCTCTCTCAAATAAATAAATAAAATCTTTTAAAAAAAAAAGGGCGCCTGGGTGGCTTAGTTGGTTAAGCGACTACCTTCGGCTCAGGTCATGATCCTGGAGTCCCAGAATCGAGTCCTGCATGGGGCTCCCTGCTCAGCAGGGAGTCTGCTTCTCCCTCTGACCCTCCCCTCTCTCATGCTCTATCTCATTCTCTCTCACAAATAAATAAATAAATAAAATCTTTAAAAAAAAATCTTAAAAAAAAAAAGGAAAGTGCTTGTTAGAAACCAGTAATGGGCAAGGCATCGGAGATACAAAAATGATAGAAATATACCTTTCTCCCTCAAGTTGTCGAAGTTTAATAGGATGATGTTGGTGGATGTATATGTGCACAATTAACAATTATCAAGATACTCCTTAATATGTTTGATTCTAGAGATGTAAACAAAGTGCTATGGAAGTATAACGATCGGAAAGTGCTATAGGAAAACAGAAATGGAAGAAGTTAATTCTGCAATGGGCTATCAGGAAAGCTTCTGAGAAGAGGCAACATTTGAACTGGGCTTGGATTGATGAGTAGAATCTAAAGAGCACAGAAGATCCTAGGCAACTGTGTGATGGTGTCCACAGTATGGTCCTTAATAATGTTATGAGATGGGAAGCTCTGCCAGGGAAGGGGCTTTTTCTTGTCTCTATGTGACTGACACATAGTTAGGTACTCCTTACATATTTGTTAAGTAACTATTGTGCAATTGTTGTATACACGTATGAATGGTAAGTAAACAATATGATCGTTGAGAAAGATTTCACTTTCCTCTTGAAAGACATATTTGGGAGAAAGAGTTTCTTTTTATTTATTTATTTATTTATTTTTATTTTTTAAAGATTTTATTTATTTATTTGAGAGAGAGAGAATGAGAGAGAGCACATGAGAGTGGGGAGGGTCAGAGGGAGAAGCAGACTCCCTGTCGAGCAGGGAGCCCGATGCGGGACTCGATCCAGGGACTCCAGGATCATGACCTGAGCCGAAGGCAGTCGCTTAACCAACTGAGCCACCCAGGTGCCCCAAGAGTTTCTTTTTAATTATCATTGGTATAGCTAAAGAAAATAGGTCATTTCTATGATATACAGACATATGAAAACTTTGTGTTAATAAATTTGACAGAAATATCTGGAAAAGGGTATATGGAAAGGGAAATAAACTTCTGGAACCTTTAAATAATCTGCCATTGACTTGGAAAGGAATCAAACAGAACTTCTAGAAATAAAATACAGTCTTTGAAATGTAAAACTCAACAGGCTAGCTAGACAGAGTTGAAATGAGAATGAGTTTGCTGGCAGATAATCTGAGTAAATGACACAGAATAAAGTGCATAAACATAAAGAGATGGAAGGGATGGGTGGATGGAAAGATATGGAGAATAGAGAAAGTAGGCCCAGTATATGACTAATAGTTTCAGAAGAAGAGACTAGAGATGAGGAGAGGAGTAAACTATGGACTTTAGGTAATAATACTGCATCAATATTGGCAAATCACTTGTAGCAAAAGCACAACACTGATGTAAGATGTTACAAGTGGGAAACTGAGGTGGGGGGCAGAGAGGAAGAGAAGTGTATGACAACTCTCTGTACTTTCTTGTTTTTTATTTTTTAATGATTTATTTATTTATTTGAGAGAGAGGGTACGCAAGGATGAGGGAGGGAAGGGGCAGAGGGAGAGAATATCTAAGCAGAATCCAGATCCACAATGAGCTCAGAGCCCGACCAGGGGCTCGATCTCATGACTCTGAGATCATCACCTGAGCAGAAACCAAGAGTCAGTCCCTTAACCAACTGAGCCACCCAGGCACCCCTGTACTTTCTTCTTGATTTTTCTGTAAACCTAAAACTACTCCAAACAAATAAGGTGTATTAAAATAAGTTAATTAAAAATAATAATTAAAATAAGTAAATAAGTACACATGCAATGAGTTAAAATTAAAGTTTAAACCAAACCATTTTAAAGGCAAAAAGAAAAAGGGCTGAGAGATAAATTCTCAGCAAGAACCAAATACATAAAAACCCAGTACATTAAATGGTTGAGTTTAAGAACATAAGCATTTATGGGTATTATAATTCTTTTGCATTAAGAGAAACCTGCGTGTTGAGAGGAGCATAGTAGAGTAAGGAAAAGAGAGAGGCTTGAGGGTCAGAGCCCATTTTTAAAGGCCAAAAATCCTAACCAAACAGATATCCCTTATTACACACCCTATAAGGCCATGTTAGATTTATGCCCTCTCCCCAAACCAGATTCAAGTGGTTTGGGGGCCACCCACAGAAGGATGACACCAACCAGTTCTCAAGGTTCTTCAACACCTCACCCATGAGCTTCGACAGCTCCTGGCAAAATGGGGAAAGCCTTTGTTTTCAGAACATGGTGCTCCTGGCCACCTTTGCCTTTGAAGTCAGGCGGCTCTGGAAAAGGCTCTATTTCACTTGATCTGAGTTTAGCCACTGAGCCTTTTGCCTTGCCTTTCAAAACATCAGTGATGAGTATTCAGTCCTGGTATGCTCCCAAATGGCTACCCATGGTCCCACCACCTCAGGGGTGTTGTGTGAAAGCCAGCACCGCGACCAGGCCCAACCCACAATCTGTAGCACTCTGCCCCTTTCCTAATGGGGGGAGGCGGGCTAAACACCCTGACACTCATTCCCCTCTTCAACTCCAGAAACACCAAAACTCCAATCTAGGGCCAGCCTCATGGGTGTCCAACCTGTGCAACTGCATGGGGCCCCATGCTTGGAAGTATCCGGCACTTGACTTTATGCTCTGTTGTTGCTATTTTGTCATTGAACTTTTCAACAAGGTCTCCTCTCCCCATCTTCATTTTTGCACTGTCCTCTGTAAATTATGTAGCCAGGCCTGCTCTGATCTCTTGTTTATTGTGTAATGTCATAACTAACATCATTATGTAGGTTAATTCTCCCTGAAGTTCTACCCAGGGGTGACCAATGCTGGTGCCCACAGGTAGAAGACTGAAGTGGCAAAGATTGCAGCCGGTGGTGAGTCAGGGAGCCAGCAGGGGGCGCTGCAACTGCGGTGAGCGGAACGCCTTGGGGCAGCCAGCCCTTACCTCCACTCAAGAGTGGTCACTGGCCCAGGAGAGTCAGATTTTCCAATTTTTAAAGAAAAACTAGAGATGTACTTCAAAAACCTCATCATGTTTTAAAATATTGGCTCAATGAGGAAAAAATATATTCTGTGTAGGCCAAAACACATCTGTTTGGCCATACTCGCAACCACTAGTTTATGACCTCTGGCCTCAAATATTAAAAACAAAAGCACGTTTTTAAATTTCCCTTCCTATTTCTCAGTAAACTTAACAATCTTTTTTTCTCTCTCTCTCTTAGAACAAAAAGTTATTTTAACTTGTAGACTATAGGGAGAAATGAATCCAGGTGTTAGGAATAAATGCGTGCCTCCATCCTGGGGGAAGAGAAAGAATTCCCTTCTTTTTGGTTGGGTCAACAACAACAAAGACAAACCACAAGGTAATTCTCAAATAGGTTGCATATTAAATTATTACGAATTGCCCTGCTGTAGTTACTGATATTCTTTTTTTTTTTTCAAGTTTTATTTATTTATTTGACAGAGAGAGACACAGCGAGAGAAGGAACACAAGCAGGGGGAGTGGGAGAGGGAGAAGCAGGCTTCCTGCGGAGCAGGGAGCCCGATGTGAGACTCGATCCCAGGACCCTGGGATCCTGACCTGAGCTGAAGGCAGACGCTGAACGACTGAGCCACCCAGGCGCCCCTGTAGTTACTGATATTCTTGATCGGGCATGTGAATTGAATATAAAATAATATACCACGCTAAGGAATGAGTGGGATTCAATGTCCTTTCGGGCTTATGGCCAGCACCTGGACTCTCTCCTCTACTAATCTAAGAGGTCCAGGATAGTTCTGTTACCTTCGATAAAGGGCTTAGGAGGCATCCCCTCTCTTTCTGATTCTATGCATATACTCAAGTTTATAAAATTTGGGGATACATATGTCCCAATGGGCTCAGTTTAAATGAGTGAAGGATTATGAAAACCAATGGATTATGAGTTCTTTAGAGATATTTTTAAACAACAGGATGCAGAATCATTCCACCACAGGATACCTCTCCCCGTTTCTCCCCCTCCTCTGCCCCACCCACCTTTTCCTACAGTTCTTATTTTAGGGCTTGTTTTTTAATTGATTCTCTTCTCTTTTCATCTACCTGCTGGCAGGTACTTCCACATTTTATTCATTAAATTAGAAGAAATATTCCAGGCATTCTGAGACCATAAGACTTCTTTCCTGCCCAAATTCCCTTTTGGCAGGACTGCTGTATATGTTAGTAGATAATGTGCACTGCACACTTTTTTTTTTTAAAGATTTTATTTATTTTTTTATTTGAGACAGAGAGAATGAGAGACAGAGAGCATGAGAGGGAGGAGGGTCAGAGGGAGAAGCAGACTCCCTGCCGAGCAGGGAGCCCGATGCGGGACTCGATCCCGGGACTCCAGGATCATGACCTGAGCCGAAGGCAGTCGCTTAACCAACTGAGCCACCCAGACGCCCTACTGCACACTTTTTTTTTTTTTAAAGATTTTATTTATTTATTTGAGAGAGAGAGAATGAGAGAGAGAGAACACCTGAGAGGGGATAGGGTCAGAGGAGGAAGCAGACTCCCCGCCGAGCAGGGAGCCCGATGCGGGACTCGATCCCGGGACTCCAGGATCATGACCTGAGCTGAAGGCAGTCGCTTAACCAACTGAGCCACTCAGGCACCCTACTGCACACTTTTTAAGGGGTGCCATTCATACTGCCATCTGTGGGGAAGGTCCCCTCCTGGAGTTGAACAGAGTTCAAAGGGCACAGCTGTACTTATTGTCATTCCTCCTGGCTTTAGATCTAAGGACAAAGACAGTGACTTAATTAATATATTAGAACCTCCTCCTTACCTTCCCATAATGTATATATACAAAATCTGTGACATAGGTATATTGCAACATCTGATCATGTTACTTTTTTTCACTAAAAAAATGTTTAATTTTTCTCCAGTGCCTTCAGGATTAAGCCTGTTACCAGTGGATTCTAAAAGCATTGCACCGATTTTATCATGATCACTTGGATGAGTTTAAAAAAATAGAGTCCTAGACTCCAGACTGAAGATTCTGGCTGGAAAGGTCTCAAGTAAAGTCTGGGAGCAAGTGTTCTAAAAAGCAGCCCTCCAAAACACTGCTAGCTTGGGAATTTCTGATGCATAATCATGTCTAGGCAACACTGGTTTGTGTCCATGGTGGACTGCGAGGCCCTTCACAATTGGGCTTCAACCAACTTGACTCGTTTCATACCATATATTGCATTTCAGCTTTTCTGGAATATTCACCATCACTGAATATACCGTGCTCTTTGGTGCCTCAATTACATTACACATTCTTTCTGTCTGCAAGAGTATTTCTTGGATTTTTTTTCAGTCAAGTGAACTTTTGGCATCCTCTTGAATTGGATTTCTAGTACTCCCTCACCGAGAATCAATTGTTCCTGTCTCTAGGTTCTTAAAACAGTATGTATTCTAGAAGTGATCCTTGGGGTGCCTGGATGGCTCAGTTGGTTAAGCGTCCGACTCTTGGTTTTGGCTCAGGTCACAGTATCAGGGTGGTGAGATCCAGCCCTGCCCTGCATCAGGCTCTGCGCTGAGCGCAGAGTCTGCTTAAGATTTTTTCCCTCTCCCTCCACCTCTGCTTTTCTCCTGCTCACTCCCTCTCTGTCAAATAAATAAAATAATTTTTTTTAAAAAGAAGTGATCTTCAAAAATTGTTGGTCAGATACTCACCCAAATAAGTTTTAACACTATGTACTTAACATCATAAGTTTTTGCCTCATGTTTATATCATAAGTTTTAATCACTACCAATCATATAATTTCTAACATAGTAAAACATCAGCTCTTTATATTAAATGTATGTCATCACTTTAAAAAAATAGATCTAAAGTAATCTCAATACCTGTCTTAGGTTAGGTTCTTGCAGAAGACACCATTCTAGTGCAAGGGATTTATTAAGCAGGCGCTCCCAGGAGAAATGGGTAAGGAAATGGGAAAAACATGAAAGGAGTCAGGTGAAGTCCCAGCTTCAGTCTGATACTGTTGGGAGCTTAAACGGCAATTGCATGTCCAAGTTTATCCCATGTCTGTGCAGCAGAGTTGCCTTTTGAAGCTCTGCACTTGTCCTTATTGGCTGCGAGACAGTGGGTGTGCATGTGACAGCAGGGTGGGAGGTGGACAGGAAACAGACTTCCAGGCTTGTTCTTTCTTTTAGAGTGGAGAGGCTCCAGAAGCCTAAAGCAGGACCAACAAAGCATAGGAGCTGGGAGATGAGGCACAGCACTAAATAAAGGGAACTGTGGCTTTTGGGATAGGTTCCAAAGGTGTCAACAATATCCCACAAGGTGATGCTACCAATAATTTAAAAAATACATTAGACTTTGGATTCTGGAAGATGGAGTAGATATGCTTTTTCCCATTCCTTCCACTAAGTACCAGTAAAAACTCTGGACATTATATATAAAGTAAACATAAGAAGACTGAAAGTGAAGAGGGGAAGGTGGACCGGCTAGGCATCTCAGGGCCTAAAGAACAACACAGTGGTATGTTCTCTGGGGTTTCTTCTGACCTCACATATCCTGGATGGGGAACTGGAAAAGCCAGGCTGCAGAAATGCCAGTGGGCTCAGACCAAAAAAACGTCCCAGTAAAAGTCTGCTCTCTCTAGCGAAGGAAGCAGGAAACCATGTTACAAGAGATCTTAGAAAGGAACAGCTGTACTGGAGAAGCCCCGCAGTTAGCTGGAGCTTAGCAGACAGGCAGGTTGGGGCAGGAGTGGGAGTTACTGTCTCAGAGGTCAGAGCTTCTGAAATGGGTGAGATGGCTGGGATGAAGAGAGAAATGCAAGAAAACCAAAGACAGAAATATGGGAATGCCTACACGTTATTGCCCTTTGGTTTACAATTAGAGAACAATTGGGTAGCTTTAAAAAAAAAAAATACACATGCTTACTGTCCCTCCCTGGAAAGTCTCAGATCCTTTCTGTATTTTTCCAAAGTTCTAAAGATGATTCCAAGGTGCAATGAATGTTGAAAACTGTTAAAAGGTTTGAGAGCAAAAGATGTGAGGATTCACCATAAACGGGCAATTTAGAAGAAAGCATCCAGGATGCCCATGGGCGCAAGGTGATTAACAGCACCAAATGCTGCAGGTGGCAAGGGGATTGAGGACTCAAAGGAGCTTCTTTCTGAAACAATGGAGAAGACCGTGTTGGAAGACTTCCTAAATGTGGGATGCTAAAAGAAATTAGAAAAGTAAATATTAGAATCTTATTATAAAGGCCTAATAGAGAGCAGTTCAGAGATATGATAGAAAAAGGGAGTGAAGAAAAATCTTAAGAACTTTAAAACTCCTTGGACATCATCCCTGATGAATTTATTTAGAGGATAATAGATGTTTTTGAAGTCCATCTATTTTATTTTTATTTTTTTTAAAGATTTTATTTATTTATTTGAGAGAGAGAGTGAGTGAGAGAGAGAAAGAGCACAAGAGGGGGGAGCGGGAGAGGGAGAAGCAGACTCCCCGCTGAGCAGGGAGCCCGATGCGGGACTTGATCCCGGGACTCCAGGATCATGACCTGAGCCGAAGGCAGTCGCCCAACCAACTGAGCCACCCAGGTGCCCAAAGTCCATCTATTTTAAAAAGGCGAGTGCAAAATGATATGACAGAAGGCAAGCATGTGGGATGCAAATCTAACCATAATTTACATAAAAGCTTAGACAAATTATAAAAATATTAGGAAATGCCAAAATCAGAACTCAATGTTTATTATCTCATATAATTTTTTCTTGACATTCTGATAATTTTATCCTAGCATTTATTAGTTCTAGGACTAACTAATAATTTCTTTTTAAATATAACTTTAATGATTTGATACTTTCTGAAGATACAGTATGAAAGCATCATTTTATAATGAAAATAAATGAGAGATAAATAGTAACACATATGCAAAAGTCTATTAATAACTTTATTTTTATTTGATGTGACGCTGTCAGTACTCCTGTCGTGTAAATACAGCAGGTGTCAGAAATATTATGTAGAAGAGGAACTGGAAGGCCTTGGAAACTCGATGATTTGCTCAAGGACCCCCCCCCCCCCCCCCCCCCCCCCCCCCCCCCCCACGACTCGGACCCAAGTCCTGTGATTCCTTGAAACTTTCCAAAATAGTATATGAGGATTCTATAAGGATTCCAAGGTCTTAAATGATCTTTTCTGACCAGGTTTAGTGAAAAACCAGGCCCACCCATGTGGCAGAGACCATGCCAGTGGCAGGCTCTGGTTTGTGAGAAATAACGGGAAGAAAGGGTTCAGGTATTTTGTCCTGAACAGAAAGCATATCAGTTGTTTTCTCCACAAAGTCAAAAGAAAGGGAAGGACTTGTTATTGGACTTCACGGCAACAAGAAGCAAGCTCATCCCCCTTTAAAGGCTGGAGGTTTCAAAGTGAAAAAAGAAGTAAAATGTTGTGATGATTTTTACTCAAACATTCCCAGTGTTAAGGTTCTCTTGAAAGAGTATTATAATTCTGTTTTGCAGAAGTAGAAATTGAAACTTAAAAAAGAGAGGCATTAAAAAGTCAATTTTATTTTTGCAATGAATCTCTATGTGACTAAAACAGATGGTATTTAATGAGCAAATATTATACAGAGCTATTTTAAAAAGCTAAGGATTTCTCTAAATATAGAGAAAGAATAAATCTTGCTTTTCTGAATGGCTCATATACTCAAGAAACTAAAATACTCTTGTAAAGAGCAGCTTTGTATTATCTATTAGAAACATTATTCTACCAAGACCGAATCTTAGTAATCTTCAGGGAAGATAGTAACACTGATTCCTAGGTCATCATCATTTTCACATTCTTTAACATTTTCTTCAGTAAAACATTTGCTGTGTGCTTCTTCTGGGTTTCTTTTCTTCTTACGAGTATATGATGATTTATTTTTGTCTTTGATTTTCTCTTTGGGACGTGAGTTAGTAATGTTTTCTTTTTCCAAAGCATGCTGTAGGCAGTTATAAAGCCTGTAAAGAAATAAGTACTACTGTTATATCTGTGTTCTCAAACAGAATGGCTGAAATACATTTAGAACTTATCAATTTGATAATGTTCCATATTAACCTTAAAATATAAAATGAAGCAGAGAAATAATGCTTCTTGCTTTTATAAGACCATTTAATTAGGAAGTGTGTTTTCAGTTCTTCAAGAACACTCTTGAAAATTGAGTTGGAAACATCTCTTGACAACCTGTATTCTACCTCAACTACTATTGCAGATGTAGGAGTCAAACAAAAAAGGTAAAAACAGAAGAGAAGTTATTTTTCTTTATAAAAAATCATAAATGTAATAAAATCTCACTTCAGAGAATTTGGCAAATATATGAGGTTACAAATATAGACTACCTCTACAGAACTACCTAGAAATAACCTCTCAATATTTTTATTCTTTCCAGTTAATTAATGTATTCTGAATTAATATAATTTATACATGTACCCATATGCCTACTATCTTTTACAAAATTATTATATATAGTTTTACATTGTTTTATCAAATTTAATATTTATTGAAAACATTTTCTATATCATCAAATAAACTACAAAATAACACTTTTTAATGGTAGTGTAATATTACGTCATCTAGGTTGGCCTTAATTTATTTTCAAACTTTCTCTAATACAAACAACAGTGTGATGAACATTTTTAAAAATAATGTGATCTGAGTTTCTAGCTACATTTTTAGGACAGACCGCTAGAAATGTAATTACCTGGCTAAAGGGTATAAACATTGTAAAGCTCTTGATAAATACTACCTGTTTTCCAGAATAGATGTTCAAAAAATATGCTTCTAATAGCAGTACTTGAAAGATCACTTCACCCATACATTGAATATTACCATCAAAAACATACTTTACTTTGATAGGTGACAATGGTATCTTATTATTTTAATTATCATTTTTTTGTTTGCCAGTGAAATTGTTTTTCATGTGTTCATTAGCTATCTTGATTTCTTAAGTGTAAACTACTCTTTTCCTTTCCTCATTTTTCTACTTTTAGTGTTAACTTTGTGGTACAACAAACTGTTAGCTCCCCGAAAATTGGTCTTCATGTCTTTTCTACTCCCATGTTAACACCTAATACAATCCTCTGCCTGACAGAGCAGCCTTCAGCACATGTGGGAGGGCAGCGAGGCGGCATGGGGTATCGCATGCGCTTCAGATGCCTTCCACCGGGAAAGCTAAAGGTAGGCTAATTCCAACCTTACTGAGTCTCGATTTCCTCATTTATCAAACTGGACATTATCCTGTACTGAGCTGGGTTGTCAGGTTACAGGTGATATATGTAAGGACCTAGCGCAGTGCCTAGCACAAAGTAAGTTCTCAATATGACCATTTTTACAGAATATAAATTCTATGAGACCAAGGATCCCATCTGTCTGGTTTTCTGTTACATTCTTAGCATGTAAGACAATGCTGGCACCCTCAGTAAAAATAAGTGAATAAATAAGTGAATAAATAACCACTGAACAAAAAGGTGAATATGGATGTGCTATCCTAGGTCCCCAAGTAGAGGAATCTGGAAGCTGAGAACTCCCTTGCCATTGTGGGGATCTCATCATGCTTTTATATTCTATGATAATGGCAAAGTGTGACAGAGAATTTTTGGCACCTACGGAATAGATTGCTATTTGGACCAATTTTCTTCTTTCTTTAATTCAGTGAATAGGCTAAGTTCTACTTGTAAAGGCTCTAAAACTGCCCTAAAAAACCCAAGATAATCACCAGTTTCCAAATATTCCACACAATTCTAATACATACCTAACATACTTACTACATATCCTGTCCATATTTTAAGAACTTATGTACTCACCACTTAGGTATACCTTGATATCCAGCACCAGGCTTGGCAAATAATAGGTGCTCAACAGATATTTCTTCAGTGAATAAATCAATCTCAAAGAGGAGGTACAGGACAAGGAAAAGCAGTATAGTAGGAGGTACAGCAAAGGGCTTTGGAAAATACTGATGTGTAATTTTTTTAGACCCTATTCCGTGGTAACAACCTTTTAATTTAATGCACCCCTATATCTTTACTTAATTGAAACCTGGTTCCCCCACAAAGACAACCATCTGCTCTGCATTTCTCTCAAGCGGAGATGCTTACTCTTTCTATATACCCCACCTAACACAGAGTTGGGATGCGGTCAGAACTGAGCTGGCTTACCAACATTCACCAGACCAAACTCCTTCATCTGCCCCTCATGCCATCTATCAATATTTCGTTCAGTCTCTTACATTTAGGGAAACTTCTACACTTGGCATGATCTTTCTCCAGGTCCTACCATCATCCCCGATGACTTTAATGACTGGTTTTCTTCTCATCTTTCACACTGCCTATTTAGAATAGCTTAACAAAATGACCCAGTAGAATGACTCATTTTATCTAAAACTTGTAAGTCCAAAACTTCATGCCACCAAGTGGTGTGAATCACCCCTATCTGATCATAAGAGGCTATAGTGATGTGCAACTCCATTTTCTACCATTCTCCACCCAACCCTGAACTTCAGACTCAGGTCACCAAGTCTTTTTTCTGGATTATACTTTATTCCTAGAAAATTAAAGGTAAGACTAAATTGCTCTTTTATGATCATAGAGAATTAATAGCTTGTGTAAAATATCTTGTCAATCACATAAAAAAAGTAATTAAAGAGGAACAGGTGCCTTACTTTAATCTTCCATTAAAGGACCTAAGAATTCACAGCTACATCCTTGGGGTACCAAAAACAGCTGGTAAAATGGAACAAAGGCCCTGTTGTCTGAAAGCCAAGAACAAATACTTCAAATACTTTTTCCTTTTGTTTTTCAAAGGGAATTTTTAAAAAGTTCTTTGGGAAACTATCTTTCTCAATAAGTCAGAAATTTGTTTTGCAATTATATGCTCTCCCCTCATAAAATGCCCCTTTATATAGCACTCTGAAGCCCAATTCTCAAAGTGCAATTTTCTCCGTTCTCACAGGCAACAAAAAGAACTCAGAAGATATTTTATCTTCTGAAAGGTATGCACAGGCAATTGTCTTCCCCACCCCCAAAGAAAATCAAACTGTCTTCAGTCTCTCTACTTCTGCAGTCAAGATTATCATGCCATGGGGCAACTTGTACTTAGTCTCTTCGTGACAGAACTTTTCAGACCTGCTCTAGGAAAACGAATTCTTGTTTTTCAGGTCAGTTAGAGGACCACTTGATATTTCTCTGACTTCTGAAATAGGAACATAAAATTAATGAAATCTAGCCACAATTTCATACCCTTTTAGGGTTCCATTATTCACAAATAACAAAGAAGGCTATTTTCATGGATACGTATTTAGATTAACTTGATTAAACTCTAGCATTTTTATTAAAAAACAGGTATGTGATGGAGCCCGTGCCAGGCTCTGGAAAGAGAGGTAAAGGACCCGGTTGTGCTCTCAAGGAGCTCAGGGTTTAATGGGAGCAGCAGAACTGTAAAGACATATTCAGCATGCCATGAAGAAGACAAGAGGAATGGGGAGCATGGAGGGGGTTGGTACCCTGCTTCAAGTGAGATCATGAAATGCTCTTTGGAAAAACACCCAATGCCGGGGCTGAATTGCAAGGATGGACGGTAGTTGGCTAGGTACAGGAGAGGAAAAAAATGAGGGAACCGAATATCCAAGGGGGAACTATACAAAAATAAAGTTATGTGTTTTCACTTTATATTATTTGCTCCTTTGATCTTAAGTATTATTATTCACCTGTTTTAGTTCTGTTTTAAAAATAAGACTAGCAATGACGAGGAGTCTAAGACATCTGTTATCCTTGCCTCCTCCTTCTTTCTACCCCCATTTCCAGTCTGTCACCAAGTTCTGTTTACATTCTGCACTATCACTCCCATTCATCTTGCTATTCAAGCTCCTGTTACTTCTCACCTTGACTATACAGCAAGAGCCTACACCGCTCACTCTTATCTCTAAGCCATTTTACACATCTTCCAGAATAATCATCTAAGGCTTTGAAGCCTTGTAAGTAGCACTACTGATGGAAAAATCAGTTAGCAAATTTAGAAAACATTTATTAACTACTATTCTCACACCAGACACTCAGAAAATGATAAATAAGAAACTGTCATTGCCTTTGGGGAACTCAATTTAATGGGTTAACTTTTAAGTTCCTTTATTGTTTATTATTAATTCAATAAACACGTACTGGTTTTCTACTATGAGCTGGACACTATCTTAGGTTTTGGGATAAGAAATATTTAAAGCGTGTATGTGTATGGTTGGTGGCAGGGAGAACTCAGTCCTATTTCCAGTGTGACCACATTGTAGTGGAAGAAAAGGACATACATGCAATTAATGTTTCAGTGTGGTTCATATTTCTGTTTTGCATTGAGGAATAAACTGTACCAATACTGGTAAATAATAAGAAGAATCTGAACCAAGGAAATGGCTATGGGGTTGAGACTAGGACAAGAAAGTTAATCAGGAAAGGCTGATGGAGTATTCTAGTTAGATACATTCAAACGGTTATTGGATATCTAGGCTCAGGACTTGGGAGAGATTTGGAAGACCTATCATTATATATGGGGAAGTAGCTGAAGCAATGGGCCAGGGGCGGCATTTTAGAGAACAATAATATTTAACCAACAGATAGACTAGTGAGGGAAATCCAGAAGGAAGCTAAGGAGGAGCACCACAAGCAGGAAGGAAAGCAGCAAAGTAATAACAGAATTTCATATACCTGCCAACAGGTATATGAAAAAATGCTCCATGTCATTAACCGTCAGGGAAATGCAAATCAAAACCACAGAGATCTCTCACACCTGTCAGGATGGCAACTATCAAAAAAACCCACAAGAGACAGCAAGTATTGGCAAGGATGCTGAGAAAAGGAATGCTTGTGCATTGCTGGTGGGAATATAAAATAGTGCAGTTCCTGTGGAAAACAGCACAGCAGTCCTTCAAAGAATGAAACATGGAACTACCATACGATGTAGCAATTCTACTTCTGGGTATACACCCAACAGAACTGAAAGTAGGACTCAAACGTCTGTACACACTTGTTCATAGCAACATTATTCACAAAAGCTTAAAGATGGAAAAATCCCAAACGTCCACTGATAAGTGAATGGATGGATAAATAAAATGTGGCATGTAAATACAGTGGAATATTATTTAGCCTTAAAAAGGAATGAAATTGTGATACATGCTACAACATGGACACACTCTGAAGACCATATACTGAGTGAAATAAGCCAGACACAAAAGGACAAATATTACATGATTCCACTTATATGAGGGACCTAGAATAATTGAATTCATAGTAATAGAAAATAGAATAGTAGTTACCAGGCGCTGGGAGTCTGGGGAATGGGGATTTATTGTTTAACGGCTACAGAGTTTCAGTTTAGGATGATGAAAAGGTTCTGAAGATGGACAGTGGTGGCTGCATAACAATGTGAATAATAATGCCATTGAAATGTACGGTTAAAATTGGTAAGTTTTATGGTATATATATTTTACCATAAAAAAGAAAAGTTTTAAAAAAATAACCAACCATTGGAAATAGATTCATTTACTTTTCTCTCCAATTTGCTTTATCAACGGTATTATATGCCAATGTATTCAGCCCTTTTACTCTTTACTTAGCATTTTCTTACTACACAGTTGGTGAAGAGAAGAACATGGCCAATTTTGTTGTACTCAGAGTCAAATGGTGGTTTCTTCTGACCCAAGTCAGTCCTGATCTCTTATTAACAGTCCAAAGATAGCCTTCCTCTTATAATTGGTAAAGAGATCTCCAAACCTCATATTTTTTAGCTGGAAATCATTATATATAAAATTATCTTCTTTCCACTAAGAAGTGGGCTTGGGAATTGTTTCACACAAACCTTTTTTTGTATTAAAAATGTTTTACCTCTTAACTTTGATTTTTACATTTCTAGGCTATTTCTTATTGCTGAAATGTTACTGATTAGGACTTGACTTTTAAAAATTCTACTATAGTTATTTGAATTGTGAACCTTTGGTCCTGTAACAAACCAATTTTAGTACTCAAAGTCTGATTGCAGAACTTATCACCTTCAGTATTTATTATTTTTTTCACTTTTCCACATCAGAAGGGTAACTTTCTCTCTGCATTTGGTTGAATGTACAGCTGTTCCCAAAGGAGCTCTCTAATTTGTTCCCCCTTTCTGAATTCACATGTAATCTTCTAATCAGTGTCTTAAGACACTTTTTACCCTTCTTTAATTTTTCACTGATTTTATATGATGAGCGTGGCTCTCTTGATGGCAGCATGCACACTATAATCTCCAAACATATTTTTGAGTCAATGGATTTAAAGTATAATTTGATTTTATAGTTGGTGAACGTGGCTCAATTAACTTCACCAGGTGTATACTTAGTTGCTCTTGGGCTATATTTATAATCTTGTTGAAATTCAAGTAAGGAAACAGAGAAACTGATTTGTTACTTCCTACATTTTAGCAAAGAGCCTCACTGGAATACAATCTAAGAAACATAGTAAACTTACGGAACGGTACCAACAAGTACCTACATGTAGTTCAAACTCTGTAGTCTGGTGAAGTGGCTGGGTGCTCCTCAGTACTTACTTGAAATTACCACTTCATTTAGAATGTTTGCTCAAAGCACCTGGTAGCCAGGCAACCCCTCAGCTTTTTTCAACCAGTGTTCTAGAAAATTAAGCTCCAATGCCCTAAGCCATCCATTGTCTATAATGGGTTAACTTCTCTCCAATGTATCTAGAATGGAAGATATATACCAGTTTTGCAAGAGAGAAAGTCACTTGAATAATTTCGTGAATTCTATCGTTCAAATGAGGAGTCCTGGTTAAGAAAGCCTGGATGGTTTGTAATGATGTGATCATAGGTTTATTTTCTATTAGGTGTCAATGAAGAAGGAAAAGAGCTACCCTATCCTGAGAATCCATGACATGACAGGGATAGGGCCAGTCATTATACAGATGCTATTTATACGAAAACTGTTCTGTAAGACAGGTATTTCTCCCAAGTTAGATAAAAGAAAAATGAAGTCAAGAATGTTGAGTAAGTGTGGTGGAACCTGGATTCAAATTCAGTTCTGCCTCTGGAACCAAATTCTACCTCTTTCCACCATCGTACACTGCTACCATTAGCACTTGTAGCCTTAGCTACTTTTAAAAAAAAATTGTAGGTATTAAAGAATTTTAAGCAGGCAAGTAAAACACTAGGACTTCTTTGCACTTTACAGACAGGATTCTGATGGTGATATTGAGAATGGCTTGGCAGAGAGACACACTAGAAACATTCTACTATGAGACCAGCTAACAAGGCTATTGCAGTGGTCTTGAATAAAGAAAGTGACAGTACAGATGGGGAGAGAAGAATGATTTAAGAATTATTTAGGCAGTGAGTGACTCATCGTGAGGTAGCCAAGGAGGTGGGGAGAAGGGGAAAGGACATTATAAATGACAACAAGTTGGCCATCACTCCTTGATAAACTCAGAAGCATGCACCTTGCTGATGGCAGATCGCTGGCATTCCTTTCATGTAAGAAAGCATCATCGTCACTTCTTTATGCCAAAAACTCTGTTTTTATGAAAAAGTTGAAAAGAAAGTAATGTAAGAGTTTTATTTACCAGGAGGTAAAATTTAAGGAGAAGAGAAGGTATAAAGATATAAATTGATAGTCATGATCCTGGGGTAGTCATGATCCTGGGATCCATGATCCTTCCGGGGACAATTATGGCAATTCTAGATCTAATCCGTAAGAATCAGCCACATATGTAAAATATTTATTAGACTAAAATTAACCAGGTTGCTTTCCTCAAAAGGAGATTCTGGATAATCACCAGTAGATCACATTCAGGGGGCAGTGTGTACCTCTTCCCTGGCTGCCTTCAACTTGATCAGTTATGGTCCCCATTGCTGTTGGGCTCTCTTACCTGAGGGACTATGTTTCTCTCCCTTTATCCCTGTTGCTGGTAGTCATGTCCCACTATCCTCCATGTATCTTCCCTTTACACTGCATTTAGTACCTTTTACTGTCTGGGCTACTCTCACCTGTTACTTTGATCATTTTTTTATTATCTGAGATAAGACTACAAATAGAAAAGCAGTTGGGAGTATAAACTGAAGATGGTGTGTATCAGCATTTTTAAATATGACCTAGATATATAAGAATAACATAGAAATATCCAATTAACATACCTTTCAATTCTCTTCTTGTTTTCCTCCATTTTTTGATTTGCTATCTTTAACAGAAATTCAATATATTCCTCGGTTACCATCAGTTTTCCCTTATGGCTTAATGGAACTTCTAAGCCATGTGTGCTTCGGATAGCCTACAAGGAACAAACAATTTTAGATATAATGACTTATGTACTAGACACACTGAAAATAACCAAAGAACAGTCCCAGTCAGGGCTGTGTTTAAACATAGTTTGGTTCTATTATAGGATTTAAGTTTATGCTTCAATATACTTTAGCTAAACACAACTGAATCGAAGGAGATTAAATAGATTTTCCCATCACATAAAGTTATTTCTTTTTTTTTTTTTTAAAGATTTTATTTATTTATTTGAGAGAGAGAGAAAGCATGAGGTGGGGAGGGTCAGAGGGAGAAGCAGACTCCTCGCTGAGCAAGGAGCCCGATGCGGGACTCGATCCCAGGACTCCAGGATCATGATCTGAGCCGAAGGCAGTCGCTTAACCAACTGAGCCACCCAGGCGCCCCATAAAGTTATTTCTTAAGACGGGCGCCTGGGTGGCTCAGTTGGTTAAGCGACTGCCTTCAGCTCAGGTCATGATCCCAGGGTCCTGGGATCGAGCCCCGCATCGGGCTCCCTGCTCCGCGGGAAGCCTGCTTCTCTCTCTCCTACTCCCCCTGCTTATGTTCCCTCTCTCGCTGTGTCTCTCTCTGTCAAATAAATAGATAAAATCTTTAAAAAAAAAAAAAAGTTATTTCTTAAGAAAGTCATTCTACATATTGTCTTTCAGGAAAGCAGATAATATCCAAAAATCCAATCACTTTAACAGTTTCAGTCTCACTAAAGCTTAGAAAGCTTTAATATGCTATTTAAAGAAAAGAAATAAATGAAATCTCAACAGAAGCTTCAAGGGAAAATCAAATGGACTGGATTCGGAAGAGCCTCTTAGTGCTGCTTGAGCAGAGTGCGGTTATAAACCATGCCTGCTCTATCTCACAAAGGGGCTGCTTTCTCCATGCTTTAGGGTTGCCAATATTAATAAACTTCTTGATGAAACCGTCAATGGGTTCCAAGTAAGTCCAAACAGTGGAAATAGGTTAAGAACAGCAACAAAAACTAGCATAGGAAATAAAAATTCTTTCAGTGAACTTTTACTGAGCATCTACAGCCCCATGAAAGGTATGAAGACACAGAATAAACATAATAGGATCCCTGCCTTTGAAAGCTCACACTTTAAAACAGGAAATAGATAAGTGAACAAAGAATGACAAGACAACACAGGCGCTGTGCCAGGAGACACACACACACACACACACACGGGAACGCGTCCAGGCCTCGGTTTTAGGAGAAGGGTGGCATTTGAGTTAGGATTTTAAGGATAAGTGCAATTTCACCAGATGTAAAAATGGGGGCAGGGGACATTGTGGCCTGAGAATGACTTATCTACAGTCATGGACACATGAAAGAGCGTGATACATTTGGGAAACAGCTAATAGTTTTCTATCTCACTGGAGCATAAGTGTGGTAGAAGGAGATGAGCATAAGTAAGGTAAATGGAAAATAGTTTGGGTAGGGCCTTGAATACCGGGGGAGATATATGGAGACGCTGACTTTTTTATTATTTATTATTATTATTTTTTAAAGATTTTATTTATTTATTTGACATAGAGATAGAGCCAGAGAGCACAAGTGGAGGGAATGCCAGAGGGAGAGAGAGAAGCAGGTCCCCACTGAGCAGGGAGCCTGATGCGGGGCTCGATCCCAGGACCCTGGGACCATGACCTGAGCCGAAGGCAGGCGCTTAACCATCTGGGCCACCCAGGTGCCTGACCCTGGCTTTTTTAAAAGGGGGATTCTGATAGTATTGGTTTGGGGGGCTGAAGGAGAAGATGGGTAGTAGGAAGACGAGTTAGGAAACCATTGTAAAGACTGAGGGGAGGGATCATGAAGGCTTAAGTAGGGGCAGTGACAGAGGGCTTAGAAAGGTGGAGTCGGGCATAAGAAATTAGAGGCAGATGTGATAGGACTTGTAACTGAATACGAAAGACAAAGGAATGGAAAGTGAATGAACGGTTCTGTTCTTGCTTGGGCTACCAAATGGAGTGTATGGGAAGGAGACAGGGACACAAACCAGTACCGTGGCTTTGACTTTCTATTTAGGCATGTTTTTTTATAGGTGTCTTCTTTTGTAAGCCATCTCTATTTGGGAAATGGGCAACTTATTAAAAATAGATAGAAAATAGGAAAGTCTAGGAAGCTAGAATGGAAGAAAACCTGAAATAGTTAAAAAGCAAAGAATACATACCATTACAAATAATAAATACTATAGAAGATCAGAAGAGGGCAAAATCAATAGGAGTTGACTTGGCCAAGAAAGGACTGAGAGAGGCTGGAGGCTTAGAAAGGGCTTTAAAAATCATCTAGTCCAGGGTTGGCAAACTTTTTCTGTAAAAGGATAGATAATAAATATTTCTGACTTTGTGGCCATACAGTATCTGTCGTAACTACTCACTTTTGCCATTGTAGCACAAAAGCAACCTGAGACAAGAATTTATCAAGTGGGAGTAGTGGGATCTGACCTCCTGTGGACTGGACTTGGTCCCAAGGCAGTAGTTTGCTAGACCCCTGATATGGCCAAGAAAATTGAGACCCTGAAGGATCAGGAGCTTGACCAAGTTCATATAGCACAGCTGTGGTGTAACCAGTCTCTGTGTAGAGGACTTCAGACCCCCTGCCTATGATTCTCTCCACTATATCATGGTGCTGATTACACTGAGCTTTGACTATTTAGGATGAGGAGGGCACAGAGAATCAGGTTGAAAGTACGTAGAGGAAGACACTATAAAATAAGAGCTCAAATGCAAATCTAAGAACTCTAGACTTTGCTCTGTAGGAAAGAATAAAGTACTGAAGATTTCTGAGCAAGGGAATGGCAAGATTTGAGTAGGGAGAGACTAAAGACAGGAGTCTAATGAGGTTTTTCAATAATCTGAATCACTTCATGCCCAAAGAACTGCTTTTTCCCAAAAGTTATCTTACCAACATAGTCTTTCCTCTCTTTCCCATGGTTATGCCAGAGTTCCTGAAACCAGAATCTATTGCCAGTGAATGCTGTAAAAAAAATAAATTGGTTAAATTCTGATAATCTGGCTAATCGAATAAACTGGTTAGCTTTACAAATTGCAGAAACACATATAGCCCCAAATCTATAATTAAATTTAAAAACTCATTAATTAAACTAAAATCATATTATTTTTTGGTAGATTTAAAGCTTAGAATTAAATCTACCCACATACCTGTAAATTCAAGTATAATCATAAAATGTTACCAGAATCTGTGCATCCTGCAACTGTCGACACTGCACGTGAAGAATAAGTGGTTCAAATTTCAAAATGGCATCACCATTTGCTTTCTTCAGAGCTGCAATCTAAATAAATGAGAAGTGTTAGCATCAGACCCCAATATATGATCCTTTTCTGTGGTGACCCTTTACCATATACAACTTCAGTTTTTCCCAGAAACATTCAGAATCATCCAGCATCCTTTTTCTGCAATAACTTTTCACTCTGCTTTCTTGGTCCTCTTCCTCCAAACACTGATTAATCTGCTTATTCTTTTAAAAGACCTGATTTCCAATTCTCCCATAAACCTCTGTGTCATTCTTTCTAGCCATACCTGGGAAAGTAAACTACTACTCTATTTAACTCTGTAACAGATTTTCACTAAGGAATACGGTAGGTGGGTGTCTGGCTGGATCAGTCCATAGAGCATGTGACTCTCGATTCTGAGGTCATGAGTTCAAGCCCCATGTTGGGCATAGAGCCTACTTTGAAAAAAAAAAAAAAAAAAAAAAAAGGAATATGATATGAAAGTTTTGTTTAGGGAGCCTGGGTGGCTCAGTCAGTTAAGCACCTGCCTTCGGCTCATGATCCTGGGGTCCTGGGATCCAGCCCCACATGGGGCTCCCTGCTCAGCAGCGAGTCGGCTTCTTCCTCTGCCCCTCCCTGACACTTGTGCACTTGCTTGCTCTCTCTTTCTCTCTCGCGCGCAAGCGCACAAAAGTAAATAAATAAAACATCTTAAAAAAAGGGAAGTTCTGTTTAAATGCTTTGTTATTAGATTGACGTTTGAGATGCATATATGTCTGAGCTAGAATTTATACAAGGTGGTTGTTATTTCTGTCCACCTAGTATCCTTGGGCTGTATCCTCCCTTTTTCACACCATTTGATTCTGATGGGACTGTCAATCATGACCCTATCGCTCATGACTCCTGCTATAATAATCTCAGAGATGCCAAGTGCCTAGGTCTGATCGAGGATAATATTCCATTCTACCGGCAAAAATAACTGATCTCAAGGGGAGAACATCTAACCCAAGCAGGATGACTCAGACTCCTCTGGGAATACCTGGATATTAGCAAGAAGAAGTCCTTTTCTGCTGGGGCTGTTGGCAGCTATTTTTCCTACTACAGAGACTGCCTCCAGCAGAAGAGAATAAGGGCCAATATGCAGAAAGAACCAGTACCCAAAGAAAGAGATGAAGAATGAGTGAGTATACCTAAGACAACATTTAGGCACCTGAACAGGTAATGTAAAGTGCCTGACTAATACAAACTTATATGAACTCTTCTAAACATTTGTAATTTCTGAAACTAAATAACCCAGGACAGATCAGAAGATTTACAAGAAGCAATCCAGATAAATAATGTATAACTTATTTATGTCAGTATGTTGGTAATATATAGATAGTACTAATCCCTTTCTCCGAGCTCCCTTCTCCTTGTATAATTTATTTCAGGTTACAGAGTTATCAAATGGTAGAAATGAAATTCAAATTTTCAATCTACTATGTGTCCAATACCCATGAACTCTCTATGTTGAAGAGGATGTGTTTTGTTGAGCAATAAGTAATGCTTATATACATATTTATACTTTTATTTCCCAAATCAAAAAAGCCACTGTAATGAATTCTCAGGTTTTCTAATCTTTAGTCATTATAATTAAGCATATAAATCCACCTTGAATGTTCTGTTTTTTTATATGTATTTAATGTGATTCTGAATTAAAAGTTTATTTCTAAGTTTATATATAAAAACTTACCACATCATCCTTTACACAAGGTTTGTGTGTAACCAGTAGCCAGCAACGGTTTTGCTTTTGAACCTCAAAACCATTTATATCCTAAAATTAAAAAATAAACATAATTTAATTCAATCATATAATATTTACACAAATAATAAGTACAATGCATAGCATAATTGTAAGCTTTCTTAGATTAATAATTCCAAGTGGTAATTTTAAGTATTACTGAGAATAATTCACTAGGTTTTGGGTAAACTTAATCCAAAACAAAAATGAGACCAAATTAGTTGAAATATAAAGAAAATAAATTGTTTATTAAGGTATAAAAATATTTTCTGAAATATGGTCACGATTTTGTCAGGAGAAGAGGGATTATTGTAAGGGGTTGTATGTTAGCAGCCCTGAGTTATACTCCAGTTGTTTTATTTGGCTTGCAAACTATTTTTTTTTTTTTTTTTTTGAGGGAGAGAGGAGAGAGAGCATGATTGGGGGGGTTGAAGGGGCAGAGGGAGAGGGAGAGAGAGAGAATCTTAAGCAGGCTTCATGACCCTGAGATCATGACCTAAGCTGAAATCAAGAGTCGGATGCTCAACCTACTGAGCCTCCCAGGTGCCCCTTGGCTTGCACAATATTAAAAAAGCAAACAAAAGAACAACTTGGAATTCCCTTTGTAAAAAAGCACTGTCCCAATCCCACACAGGACCTATTACTTTTTACTGACAGGTGGACTGTTCACACCCTTATAATATGTCTCTAGTTTCTAAAGGCATACATTTGTAACATCGGGATTAGACTATATATATAGACCCAAAGGGCAGAGCTAGGACTGCAAGGTCAAAGCTTCAAGAAGCCAATACCTTAACATCAGGTTTTTGTTTTTGTTTTTAATTAACTGAAAAAAAATGTTTATTTGTAAAGTTCTTTTAGATTCTTTGGGTATAAACAGATTCTACCCTCAAGGAGGCTGGAAAGAAGATGCAGGAAACCACACTTAGGTCTAAATCACTATACTTCTACAAAGTTAACTATTTTTACAATGAGTTCACAGGAGACTTGGCTGTCTAGCTTTGGAAAGAGGAAGAGCTGTGCCTGTCCTAAATAACTGGTTTGTCTTCACTGAATGACCTCAGTGACATTTATCTGATCTTATGTTGCCTGCTCTAAATGTTAGAACCAAATGTGTGACTCACCTCTAGCAAATTTACAGAATCTAGGGGCATACTTAGGAACTAATGCCATCTCTAGCTTCATCTTATCTATATTCCCTTCATCCAGATTTTCCCACTTTTTTCTTCTTGTATTGCTTTTCTTTAAGTTGATGCAAATCCTTCCCGAAATAAGACTAAATGAAAATAAATAATATACATAAAATGAAAAGAGGTTCTGAAAAAGTCCTGAGGAAGTTCAGAAGAAGCAGTCATTACTTACAAGTGGGTATGTATGCTTGTGTTCAGATGGGAGAGGGGAGTTTTGGGAGTCGCATCTCAAATATACAGAGATGGGGGAAACATTTCAGGAATAATAAATATGAACAAAGGCAAAGGCAGGTAAATATAAGATGAAAAAGAGAATAGTTCAGTTTTAGTAAAGAGATAAACATGAAGAGAAGTAGCAGAAAATATCACAGCAGCAGAGGGGTTCGAAGGTATACTAGAATAAGGGTTTGGATTTTCTGATGTTGGAAAAATGTGTAATAAAAGATTTCAGCATAGATGAGTGACATGCAGAGTTGTCTTTAACAGTATGTAACATGGTTTCGGGTAGAGAGAATGGTAGATAAGGGACCTGTTAGGAAAACGCTGCAGAAATCCAGGTAAAATAGGGCAGTAGGAGAGAGTAAGCCCAGTGCCACTGCTCAGGAGGCAATGGTTGCAATATAAAAATATACAGACCCTGCTAACCTGCGGGACCAGCAAATTATCAGTCAATTTATCAGTCAAATTATCAGTCAATGAGGGATCTAAAAAATGAGCTTATGAGTGTGCTGTCTTTCATGCTCTGAATTCAATCCTAATGTTAAAATTGACATGCAGCTAACTTTCATAGCACACTTAATATGGGCCAGGCATGTGCTAAATGTTTCAAATTATCCCATTTCTACTACGCAAAATCCCTATGAAGCCGATACTCTATAATCCTCAGTTCATAGAACAGGGAGGGGCTGAGTTTAGATAACCTTCCTAAAATCATACAGCCAGTAAGTCCCATAATTAGCTTAGAATCGAAGCAGTATCACTCCAAAGTCTGAGGGCTTGACTAACCCATACTGTACATTTTATTGGATTCAGCGTAATGTAAAAATTACCAGAACTGTAATAACGGAGTGGGCCACTAGGAGGCAGTAAACGCCTTAACCCTGGAGACGCTCTATGCAGGTGATTTGGTAAAGCGACTGAAGAGAAAAGCCGCCTCGCCCTGCTGGGAGTTTTTAAATTCCCCTAGTATTTAGAATCATATTCTCTAATCCTTGCAACCCAAGAGCATTCTCAGGCCAGCAGTTTCGCCATCACGTGGGGGCTTGTTAGAAATACATAGTATCATCAGCTCCATCCCAGAATTACTGAATCAGAATCTGTATTATAAAAGAGCACCTGGTGATGCTCTTTTATAGACACATTAAAGTTTTAGAAGCACTGGTCTAATTCAGCCTTTACGTTTCATAAAGAAGCCGAAACCACCCATCAGAAGGACAAACACAGGCTGGAATGGGGTGTTGCACTGGGTGGGCACCACAGGCTGGCGCTGAACAAAAGGGCCTCACCCCGTCTAGGAGGATGATGCGCCCAGCGCAGGAACTGGTGGTGAAGTACGGTTCTCGCCCATTCAGGAGCTGCACAAGTTCTACCACATCCTCGTCCACACTGCCCTTACGGCTGAGGTCCGCTTTGCTCAGACACTGCGCCTTCCATCTCCTGAACTCTGCGGTACGATCCATGCGAGGAAGGATTTAGGGCCTATACTTTGACGTTAGCCCACGCCTCTCCCTGGGGGAAGCCATTTTGAAGCGGGTGGTGGCCGGAGAGGCCCAAACTTCCTCCTCGTCCCGCGCTCGGGAGCGAGTCGTGCCCTCCCCTGGGGGCGGGGAGAGACGCGCGGGCGAGGCGGAGACAGCAAGTAGAAGACGCCCAGGCCCGTCCCCTTTTCTGTGGAGTCTGAGCCTTCGCAGGTTTTGCTTCCCCGCCCTAGAACCGGGTAAGTGGTTTTAAAGAAAGTCCCCTGTAGTTGTCCAGGCAGCGGATCTCCCCGCCGCTCGTCCACAAAAGGGCCGCGTTTGATTGGGGTCGCGCTCTTGTGCCGCGTTCTGTCCTGGAGAATGTGAAAAAGGAGCTCGTGGCCGAAGACCTTTCCCTCTAGGGGCTGCTAATTCCTCATCCGTAAACCACGCAGGGACTTTCCCGTGCGGGCCGCGAGCTCCCAGCCCTGGTCTCCGGTGAGATCTGCGTTTCGGCTGCACCCCGCAGGCCGCCGCGGGCGCCGCGGGCGCCGCTCCCGCCGCCGGGCCTGGGCTTGGGCGTTCCTGCCGCAGCCGGCGTCGGCCGCGGGCCCTGCGCACAGCCCCGCGGGGGAACAGGCTGCTGCTCTGCCGTTCCCGCGGCTGCGGGGCCCTGGAGCTCCACCCGCCCGGTCTTAAGTCGCCTCTGCCATCGGAGGTGCTGTCTTACTTTTGGAGAGAAATGCCTAGTTTCTTTGACACGCCCACCCACCCACCCACCCCGGTGACCCCCACCTGGAATAATTTTCAAAGGAAAAAAAAAAAATGACAAAACACCGCGTAAACACATCGTTAAATGCTCACTTAGTTCCAGGATGAGGCTTATCACGGTGACCAGAGAATGCGTTCATGACTGAACTATTTAAAGGCTCAAGTTTGGACTGGTAAGGGAAAAGTTGTGCGATTCCCACTGAAGCCACTGGCACGCTACATGTCTGGTCAGCATCAGCAAATCGCACTGAGCTCTTCCCGAGCCGGGAGCGCCGCCGGCCTCGTTCCACCCAGTCTTCACATCCAAGAACCTGGAGGGGTTTAGAATTATCTATTCATCTCCTCCTCCACCGCCCCCTCTTATCAGAAGTGGGCACCGAGATCCAGACCAGGGAAGTAACCTGACAAGGTCACCCAGCCAGGAAGAGGCTTTTCTTAGGCTACTTTTAATTTTTTGGTTTTTTTTTACATTTCTGGCTTAAGGCTAAAAAAAAAAAAAAGGCTTACGTGAGTCATTCTTGATCAGCAGCAGCACATTTCATAATGATGACTCTCTTTCCAAGTTCTTATTTTGTTATGTCTTGCTAGAAATTCTTACTTAATTTTACTTATGCTCTTCTCTCATAAGTGCCCTTGCTATGCCTTTGTGACTTGATTTCTTCATTCTGTATTGAAATATAGTTCTAACATTTTCCCTGTCCGTTTAGTTTTTATTTAAACCAAGCAGATTGAAACAGAGCATAGAGAAGATCACTGTTTGAGGAGGAATTTTAAATTCTGTATTTCCTAGATTTCCAAAGTATGCTTGGCAACTTTTTATAGGTCAAAAGTACAACCAAAAATTAAACCAGGTCCTCTAATTTAAAGTTTATACTTGATAAATAGAAAAATCTATTTAAAAACACTAGCAAGGTGGCAGGCCTGCTGACACACAAATAATTTCGTCTGAATAATAGAGCGTGTTGCATGCTGGGCATGCTGTGAAGCACTCACACCCTGCGCTGTTGCAGTTAATCTTCACAAGGATTCTATGCTAGGGAGTACTGGCCCCATTTTACAGATAAGGAAATTATTAGTTTTCCTAATAGAATCTTGTCCTGTGTATCACTACTGGATCCCCCTAACTTACAGACATTTGGAAAATTTCACACTCTGAGCAGATGCCTTAATCATAAAATATGTAATCCTACCTGCAAGGGTTAGTTGAATTTTAAGAAGTTAAAGGATCTTCTGTGCCAACATTTCAAAGGGGAAGATGAAAAGGATTGTACAATAAGGGTACATCACCAATCAACATTTAAGATAGAGGACTTGGATTCTAGCTCTGCTTCTGTGTGACCCTGGTGAGTCTCTTACCCTCTTGGGATGTTTTCTCATCCATAACATGGATGGTGATTTTATTTCCATTTCTGCATACGATTAAATGGTTGCTTTTCTACCTATTGTGAAAATAATTATACCAGTGGACATAAAAGATGTGCTTTTTCGAAGAAATCAGGTATTGGGTTTAAGAATTATAATTACAATTTGTGTGTTGTATTATTTCTTTTTATTATTCCTTTTGACGTATCACCTTAATGTGTTATGTATTATGAAGCAGATGATGATCCCATTATGGGTAGTTGAGGGGGTTTTCAAAGGCAGTTTGTACAGATCGAAGCCTGATCGATCATAGTGGCGAAGACTCAGTGAGAAATAAGATGGACAGAAGCAAAGTAGAAGACAGCACTGTCAAGGTTATACCTGGTCTCCTTACATGCTTGGTAGGATAAGATGGTAGTACTAGGCAAGGCAGCAGGGTCTTCTAAATCCTGTATTAAGGATGAGAATCCTCCTTCCTTTGTTCTTTTCTGCCAGCTTAGCAGATATCAAAATGTAGGGGGAAATGTATGTGTTAGATAATTTTGACAGATCCTATTTTGGGATAATTTTCCTTTTATTACCACTACAGTTCTTTGAGGATAATAATGATGTCTGTTGGTGAAAAGGTAGATGCAAGTGCTTGAAAGAAATAAATAGGAAGTAGGTAGAAAGTGGAAAAGCAGCTGCAGATCTTAACGTGGTGTGTGTAGCTGTGTGAAAGAATGAGAGCACAGAGTGAACAGGAGCTAGGAGAGGGGCTGGGGCATTTTCTCTTTGCCCTTTGTGTTCTCTGGGGTTAGCACAGGGCCTCGCTTACAGTTAATGTTCAAAAAATACATGTTGAATGAATAACAACCAATATTTAATATTAATGTTTGTTTAAATGATTCTCCAGACTGAATCCTTTGAGGCCAGGGTCCTGTTTTTATAATCTGAGTCCTGTAAATATTGTTATGTAAAATCAAAAGTGATTATGGAATTGTAGAATCAAGAGTATTTTAATGAATAAGAAATTGAAAAGGAGAAAAGAGATGGGAAGGGAATCATGATATCTACTATATATAGGAGTGAACATTTGCCAGGTTTAATGCTTGATGCTTGCTCTGTCTCTAGCACAGTAACCCTGAGTGGGAGCCCAGTTTTCCGATGAAGAAGCTCAACAAAGGTGACTGCCTTGCCCAAGGCCATTTGGCTAGTAAATTGATAGAGCCGGAATTCATACTGAAAGCGGTCAGGTTCCAAAACCTGTACTCTTTCCGTAACACCATGCTGGCAACAAAAAGGGAAAAGAAAGCTGTGTTCTTATTTCCAGAATGAAAAACTCTGAGCTGGGCAACCTTGGTTTTGTTGTTGTTGTGTTGTTTCTGTTTTACTGTCTTTACACTTTCACTTTCTCGTCTAAGAAATACCCAGCCTGAGTGAAGAGCTAGATCGAAATTCAGTAGTGAGACTGTTGGCAGGTATGGGGTGAGCTGCCTTTTCCCAGTCCTCACACCACACAGGTGTCACCCTCAGGGACTGCCCAGCTGCTCTACAGTGACCTTAGGTTTATGTCTTCTGCCTGCTTCTGCCCCCTTGTATTTGAGGACAGAAAGGTTAACTGTAAATGACCCTTGTAATTTATAAAAGATTACATACAAAGCAGTGTTTTTAGTTTTTAATGTTTCCCTCCTTTGTTAAAATGAATGAACTTCATAAAGCTAAGTGTTCACCATTGATAAATCTCAAAAACTTAATGTTGAGAAGAAAAAGCAAGTTGCAGAATTAAGTACGGTATGATCCAATCTAAATAAAGTTCGAGAACATGCAACACATGGCACATATTGTTGAATGAAGTAGTGATATGACATCATGCATGGGAATGATGAGCTCTGAGTTTATGGTAATAATCACCTCTTAAAAGTGCGGGCCAGAAATGGGCTTGGGGATGGGTACAGAAGGCTTCAGTTATATCTATAATGTTCTAGGTTTTTAAGATGTTAAGATTTATTAAAGCAGGTGGCAGGTAAATGTGTTCATTATATTCTTTATGTTTCTCTCTATATTTGAAGTATTTCGTAATCTAATAGGTCTATTTCTCTAATGTTAATAAAACTTAACAAATTTCTAAGATGTGGCAGCACAAACTTGCACAAAAAGAAACCTAAGATACTGTATCATGCTATGTCTAGCCAGATGTTTTTGTTTGCATGTTTGATTCCCTTGTGGAAGGCACTGAATCCCTACAGGAAGTAATACCAAGTATTTTGCTTTGTAGCTGAAGGAGTTGTAAGATGAAAGGCCCTTAAACATGAAATGAGATCTGTGTAAGCTCATGATTTAAATTGTTGTTTGAAAAATTGTTTGATCTGCCTCCTCCAGGGGAAAAAACATAGTGATATAGCCTAGATACCATATGACAGAACATTATTTTTTTCCTTGGTGTCTAGATCACCATGGCGACTGGACAGAAGTTGATGAGAGCGATTCGAGTTTTTGAATTTGGTGGACCAGAAGTGCTGAAACTCCAGTCGGATATTGCAGTACCAATTCCAAAAGACCATCAGGTGGAAATAATTACATAAAAACAGACAGTAATTACACTGAGTGTGAGTCTCCAGCACATCAGGTTAATGTTCAAAAGAAGCAGACTCACAATAATTCGTAGAGACATTGAATTAGGACAAAGTTTATACTGATGATACATGTGAGCTCTGACAAAGAGAGTATAGTTATAACAGTGAGGTAGATCTATAAAAAAGAAAAATATCTTGCTATAAGAACATTTTTGAGGTTGAGGATCATCTGTGCAGTGCCATAATTGAATTTTTCTGCATGGAGTCATAAGTAGTTTTGAACAAGTTATTCTGTTACACACTTTCATGATTTCTATTTTGTGCACAGTAGGAAAATGGTTTTCTTCTGCATACATGCCCTTCTATATGTGATTTAAGAGAATTTAAATGAAGAGTTTAATCATTTCTGGTGACTTTAACGATATACTTTCTCATTAAAAATTATGTATCTTTATTACCACACCTTCCATGACTCCCAAGTCTCATTTTCTTAACGAACCTTGAACCTCCTGAGAGTTTTTACAATTTGGCCATAACCTAACTTTAGAGATTCATTTCTTATTGTTCCTTTTCAATAGACTGTGCTGTAACAAGCAGCATTATCTGGTTTCCCCAAGAGGCCCTTTTATTCCTTCTCATACTATTCCTTCTACCTGAGATACCCTTTTCTCCCATTCTGAAAGAATATCTACTCTCCTTTTACGGCCTAGCTCAAATACCACTTTCTTTGTAAGGCCTTCTCTTACTCCTACAGCAGAAGTAATCATTATATATTAAGTAAGGTAAAATTAGCTTCTGTGGTAGATGTAACCTCAAAATCTCAGTGGTTCAACAATAGAAAATTACTTCTCATTCACTAAATTCCAGAATTCTAAAACATCGGTGGGTAACTCTCAAAGAGTGAATTTGTGGACCTAGCCTTCTTCCATCATGTGGCTCTGCCACCTTCAACACCTCTGTCTTCTGGGGTCACTTCTTTAAAAGGGTGGAGGCACAGTGTGGATTGCCTAGAACATCTTTAATGGCCCTGACAGTGACTCTGATCACTGTTGTTCACATTCTGTTGGCTAAAACTCAATCATAGGGCACCAAGAAATAATATTCTTCCTATGTACCCAGGAGGAGGAAGAATTAGATTTGATGAGCCCATAGAGGTTTGTGCCACACATCCTCTCAAGTACTTCCACTACTATTTTCCCAAAATGTCCTTAATATAGCACATAATAAGCCTTTCTGTCTTATCTTTTTTATGTATATGTTGGTTTGCAAAACTAATGTGAGTCCGTTGAAGGTGAGGTTTTCCCCTCCATTTTTATAATTCCCACAATCAGTGGAGTCCTAGCATAACGCTGAATGAATGCCTAAATGTTCCGTGTGAACGAAAATACGTTGTCATTGCAGGTTCTGATCAAAGTCCACGCATGTGGTGTAAATCCAGTGGAAACGTATATTCGTTCTGGTACTTACAGCAGGAAACCACTCTTACCCTATACTCCTGGGTCAGATGTGGCTGGCGTAATAGAAGCCGTTGGAGATAATGTATCCACTTTCAAGGTATTACATTTTAAATTATTTCCATTTTGGCTTAATATTTTTTTTCAAATTTTTTAACATGGCTTTTAAAATGTGTTGTTATTTAAGTCTTTAAAAGGCCCCGTTACAGATTAAGGAGTGCACTTGCTGTGATGAGCACTGGGTGTTGTATGGAAGTGTTGAATCACTAGATTGTACACCTGAAACTAATATTACACTGTCTGTTAACGAACTGGAATTTAAATAAAAACTTAAAAAAAATGAAAGGCCCCATTACACAATTTCTGCCACTTGGGGGACTCCTCTATTCAAAAAAGAGATTGCCTTTTATCTGGAGGTCTTCCTTGTTTCCATTGTTGGGGACAAGTGCTGGGTAAATTCGTTATCTTCACATCCTCACAGAATTCAACTGTGATCCTTTTGATGTAGCAGAAATATGTAAGGACAGAAAATAGGCAAGGAAATTATACTATTTCCTAACTCTCAGTAATACACAAACCAACATAATGTTTGATTCCTTTTATAAATTTAGTTTCATAAGATAAAGGGAAGGCCAATTCTTTTGAATAATAAGTAAAAGATGAAAAAAATGCCAGGTCAACTATACATTTTTAGAGCTCTGCCTCAGATCAAGGTGACTGAGTCAATAAAAATGTTACGATAGGGGCTTTTGTTATTTATATGCCAAAAGGAATCTAAAACATGGATAGTATATTCATGTTTTAGCATCTTTCCTCATAATTCCTTGACCTGCTCCACTTTGGCAGCACATTTACCAAAATTGGACTGAGACAGAGAAGGTTAACGTGGCCTCTGCACAGGAAGACCATCCGATTCCTACAGCGTTGCTCTCCTCAGCCTGTGGCGGTCTGGCTTCTGCCCCCATAGCTCCACGGAAACATTCTTGCTAATGTCACTAATGGCCTCTCCATTGCTGGAGTTAATGGGCCCTTTTATGTCATTATCTCTCTTGACTTCTTGGTGACATTTGACACTCTCAGACGCTTTTTCTTAAAAAAAAAATTTTTTTTTCTTCAGCCTCTATGACATCATTTTTCCTGTCCTCTTCCCCACTTCCTCCTAGGCATTGTTTTTCAAGCTGCTTTTTCTCGGGATGCTCCTCAAATTTCAGTGTTGCCCAGTGTTCTCAGTCCTCTTTACACTTTGGCATTCTGTGCCTTCTTCACGATGACCCCACGGTTGCCAGGATCACATGTGACATCTTAGAATTTTCCACCAAGCTGTGGACCTGTGCTGTCTAATAAGGTGCATACCCCATGCTCTTCCTTCTCTGTCTTTGCTCATATTGGTTCTTCTGCTTGGCAGAATGAAACTGAAACTTACAAACATAGGTGCGGGGGCTTTTACCCTCCAGCTTTAGTTCCTTTTCATTTTATCTCTGAAACTATTACCTTCCATATATTAGACTACTTACTCATTGGGCACAAATGCTAGCGATTTCTCAGCATTTATTCCTGCCACTGTTCCTTTGTTTACTTTGTTCCCTTCACTCATAATGACTGTTGTCAGTTCTAGTTTTCAAAATCTTGTCCAATTCCTCAAGGCCTACCTTAAATATTGGCTTCTCAGTGAAGCTATTTTTGATTCCTTCAACTTAGAAATAATTCCTTTCTTTTCCTGGTTACTTATCTTTGATGGTTCATCATGTTTTCTTGCATTGTAGTTATTCCTATCCTTTCCTTTTCTCTCTTCTTAGGGTTTAGGATGCTTTCAATGGGGGAAGTTGTTTTGTTATTAATATCCATCACAGAACTCAAAGTCCTGCTTTCCATAATGAATTCTTAGAACATGTTTGAATTATATTGCAATCTGTGCAACATCTTTTTAAGCTATTAAAGCAGGATTAATCTTAACACAGTCATATTTGACCATTTGCACGTGGCACTGTTAAGCAGGGATGAGTCTGACTGCTGGATGGATGCCTTTTGAGTCTTTTTTGTTTCTATCCCACAACATAGTGCTATTACTTTTTTAGATCTTTTGGGGGGGGGCAATTGAATAATCCTGAAAGTTCTTGCCTTAATATTTTGCTTATTCCAAGGAATATTTAATTTTTTTCCAGAAAGAAGAGTTCGGGCAGGTGTTTGTAGTAGACAGTCTGATTTCCCTGGCATGCAGGTCACATTGGGCAGGCTCTAAGTCTTGCATCGTGCCTTACCTCACTCTCGGTTATGCGTCTGCTTTTCAATAGCAAGGACCCAGCAGAGTTTCCTGAGAGTTTACTGTGTTTCTGATGCTGTAACAAGTGAAGAAGCCTGTCCCAGCTCATCTTGCTGTCAGGATTCAGCCATAGTTTCCTGCTCTTGGTGTATGCATAAAAAATGAGGGAAAGAATGCAGGGGTGAAGAAACCCAGGGGACGGATTTAGAACACGTATTTGGTGTGTGGAAGAAACCTTACATTTTATTTGTTTCTTCTTCCTAGTATTTCGGAGAAAAAAATAGTTGTATTAACTGTCATTTACTAACTGCTTAATCTGAGCAAATTATTGAACTTCTTTGTCCCTCAATTTCCTCATTTGTATAGTGGAATTAATCTAAAGTGGTGATAAGAAAAGTACTTACCTCATAGGCTCTTGAGAAGATCAAATTAGACAATACTCATTAGACTCCTAATACAGTGTCTTGCACGGTAAGCTCTCTCGATAAAGGCGATAAAGGTTAGTTGTCTTCTCATTATACCATTCTGGAGGTTCTCTTTCCTTGGCTTTCCTTTTTTTTTTCCTATTTTCCTTAAGTTTTCTTCTTCTTGGTTTCTATTAATAAAACCTTTAAAAATGTTCAATATGCTGAAGATAGTTTTATGAGACCCTAAGATGTAGAAAACAATACATAAATACTTATTTGTTGTTATAAAAATTGCATTGTAAAGAATTATACCCATTGACATCATTTTTAATCCCTGGTGCATTTATCGATTTATTGCTTTCCCTAGAAAGGTGACAGAGTTTTCACTACCAGCACCATCTCTGGGGGCTATGCCGAGTATGCCCTCGCAGCAGATCACAGTGTTTACACACTGCCAGAAAAACTGGACTTTCAGCAAGGAGCTGCCATCGGCATTCCATATTTTACTGCTTTTCGAGCTCTGCTCCACAGGTAACGACACACACGGTCGGTCATAGAGCCGGTATCACCTGCCTTCCTATGACGCATCCATATCTCTCCTATGCTGTTACTATTTAGTTACCATTAAGCATTTATGGAGTGGAAACTGTGCTAATTTGGAAGATTATTTTAATCACTGGGGATACAAAGAAGAGCAAAATGCTGTCTTTGTCTTTAAGATGCTGACAGTCTAGTAAGAGAGACAGACATAAGAGTTATAATATTTTTTTTTCCCCCAGGGCTCCTTTTTTTTTTTAAGATTGTATTTATTTATTTGAGAGAGAATGAGAGACAGAGAGCACAAGAGGGAAGAGGGTCAGAGGGAGAAGCAGACCCCCTGCTGAGCAGGGAGCCCGACGCGGGACTCGATTCCGGGACTCCAGGATCATGACCTGAGCCGAAGGCAGTCGCTTAACCAACTGAGCCACCCAGGCGCCCAAGAGTTATAATATTGATGTATAATGTGGAAAGTACAGTGGTGTAGATGTGCATAGGGATTTATGGGATCATAAGGGATCTAACAGTGGTGATGAGATAGGGCTTCCTGCCAAGATGTAAGGCTTGGATTATTTTAAAGTCATGGTTCAAAAAATCTTGTTACCCAGCCCTAGAAACTAATTGCTGCAATTTAAAAATACCATGTAGGGCCCTACCCTAGACCCACTGGTCAGTCTCCATGGCTGGGATCTGACAATTTTTATATATATATACATACATATATATATACACACACACACACACATATATATATATATATATATATAATTTTTTTTTTTAAAGAGTTGATTTTTAAGTAATCTCTGTAGCCAGCATGGGGCTTGAACTCACAACCCCAAGATCAAGAGTCACATGCTCCACCAACTGAGCCAGCCAGGCGCCCCTCTGAAAATATGTACTTTAATCAGGGAGTTATCTTGGGGAAGGATAGCTGGGAGGGGAGAGGAAATTCTAGACAATGGGAATAGCCTGGTGTCGGAGGGGGGAGAATCATGATATTTAAGGAGAGCTATAGCAATTTGGTTTTGTTGGATAAAAGATTACAAGGCAAAGAGTGGCATAGAATTAGGTTGGAATATAGTAATCTTTTAATAAATATTAGCTGTCACATGAAATAGGTAGGTTTCAGATTGTAAAAAGCAAGATGATAGAGCTCGCACACTGTTCCGTAAGGGGTTGGGGGTCATGAAATGTTCAATTCAGGAGAGTGATACTGTTATATGAGTGTTTTATTAAGATCACCTATCAGTATGTGAAGGATGGATTTGATGACAGGAGTGGAGAAGGAGATGGGTGGGTCTTATACGAGTATCCTTTAGGCAAAATACCTAAGGGCCAGAGCAAAAGCCATGGTAGAAAAGGTGGAAGGGAAAGGACAACTATTAGAGGGTAAAATCAGGTGTGTTTGGTGACTGTTTGCATGTGGAGAATGAGAGAGAAGATGAACTTAAGGATACTTCTAGCTCTTTAGGTTGGTAAATGTTTAACTATGACAAAGAAAAGAAGGAAAAAGTTTCAAAGGGAAGCTTGGTCCAGTTTTGGAGTTGAAACCAAGATAGGCATCATGATGGAAAAGACCAGCAACCTGTTGTGTGAAAGAATCTGAAGCCTGAAGGGTAAAGATGTCAACATGGGGTTATCAGCCTGTGGGTGGGAGTTGACAAGATGAAAGTGACTGAAAGCCTTCAGGGAGTGAAGAACAGTGGAGTGAGAATAGAAAGTTAGAGAAAATCAGCATGGAGGAGTATAGTCAGAGGTAGGGGACAGAGTCCTAAGAGACCAAAGGGAGCGTTTGCCAAAGCCAAGGTCATGGTGTCTGTTAAACACCTGTTAAGTTCATGGTCCTTGAAGACAGAAAGACTTGTTACTGGACTGTCATCTCCTACTACTAGCCATATGACCGTGGTCCAGTTACTTCCCTGTCTCAGCTGTAGTTTAGTGGTTTGAAAAACATGAATATTAATAGCACCTCCTTCCTAGGGGTGTGGTGAGAATTCAGTGAAGTCATACCTGTGAATCTCAGTGCAGACCCTGGCACAGAGTAAGTACTCCGTCGTCGGTGTTGGTGGTGTTAGGGGCAGTGGTTGATGTTGCTACTAAGAAGGGAAGCTAGCTGTCAAATGCAGCAGTGAGGTGTGTTTGGGAAAAAAAAGAAGTTAGGATTAGCAATTAGGAGGTGATTGGTGACTTGAGTCCAGGTCACTTTCCCAGTAGAGCGGTGGGACAGAAGCTTGATTGGGCTGAGGAAGGAGGTGGAATTGGGTTCCTTGAATGGAGATAAGGAGGAGGAAGTAGAAGAGTACTCGGGAGTTTGTGGGGACAAAAGGTTGGACGGGAGCTGCATATGTTTATAGCTGAGGAAAGATCTAGCAGAGGGAGCGTCGGAAGGTTTGGAAGAGAGGGTGGAGCGGCAGATGGTGGGATGGAAAGAAGTAGGACGGGTGGAGAGATTGGCCTCAGATATTAAAGGACATCTCGTCTGCTAAGCCCAGAAGAGGTAAAGATGGTATAACTATGGAAAAATGTGTGGGTAGGGAGGTGGAGTGTTGAAGGAACGTATATGAGATTGCCTCACTTTTCATAATTAAATGGGCGGCAAAGTAATCTTTTGAGAATCAGAACGGAAGTGGCACCAAAATGCATGGTCACGTGATCTTTTTTTTTTTTTTAATAGTACTTCGCCCTTTGGGTAGATTATCACGGAAGTTGGATTTTAACATTAATCCAGGGCTGGAATGTTAGGGACAGAATGGAGTAGCATGAAGGAAATGAGAGCCCAGGAGAGAAAGAGAGAGGAGCCGGGGTGACCTGCTATGGGGTCCCGGCTGGCTAGTTCAGGAAATGGGGCAGGAGCAACAAGTAGGCAGAAATTGAGCAATCCAGAGATGGTAATCTCTGGGAAGTTGGAGAAAAGATTTTGAGAGAATATGGGCTTGCAGAATTAGGATAGGAGATTACTGTCATAACACTGGTTATTAGGGTCTGATATTTCTCTAGTAGAGTGTTCAGGGGTGGTTACCAGGTTCCGCCTTGGGAGAGAGTGGCTAAAGGGGAGAATTCAGGAATTCTTGTGATTCAAGATTTTCTTCCCAGAGAATGTTGAAATCTCTTAGATTAGGGCCGGTTTTGGCGTGGAAGAGAAAGCCAGGTACTAATGTGCCAGGTACTAATCTTCAGTGACTGGGAGGAAGTCTGGAACAACAGCATGGAAGGCCAGGCCAAGGCTCGAGCCCCTGCCATGAGCCCCCAGGGGAGCTGACTATATTAGTCAGGGTTGTCTAGAGGAACAGAACATCAGAATGTATATGTACATATGTACGTATTACATACATACATACATACATATACAGAGAGAGAGATTGATTTGTGGAGGCTTGGTGAGTTTAAAGTCTGATAGGGTAAACTGGCAGGCTGGAGACCCAGGAAAGAGTTGCAGTTTGAGTTCAAAGGCAGTCTACTGGCAAAATCACTTCTTGTTCCAGAAGTCAGTTTTTGTTCTTTTAAGGCCTTCAGCTGATTGGATGAGGCCCTCCACAGAGACATCCAGAATAATGTTTAACCAAATTCTGGCCCCATGGCCCAGCCAAGCTGACACATAAAATTAACCATCACAATGACTCTGTGCAAGGGTAGAAGGATCATAACAGTGGGGTCCAAGAGAGGGTTAGCTTGCTTTTTCACCTCCCACCCCAGGCCCAGTGGTTTAGGAGAATGTGCTCTTAGTGTTTGAGGGGTTGTCTGTAAGATTCTTAAAAGAACCATTTCTGGGAAAAGTATTTCATATGCCATAGTATGACATCAGTAATCCTATTCCCTTACATTCATATTTTACTTTTTAAAATCTCAAAGTGTTTGGTAATAGTTTATCATTTAGACTCTCCATTTAACTCACTGCCCTCAGTCCCCTTACCTCTAAACAAGAGTATTGGAAGAAGTTTCGTTTACTGCTCGTGATTGCTATTTGTCAGCTCTTGGCACGCAGCCTTGAGCATGACTCTGGGTCACTGTGTTCTTACTCCCAGATTGAACATAATATCTGTACAGTGTGGCCACCCCCAGTATTTTAGGAAGTAAGAGATCCTCCCTGAGAGTCCGATCTGGATCACAGAACAGCTGCTGGATTGGGACATTAGCACTTGTCCATCTGGAATAATAAAGCATCTCCTGTCTGTCTTGCTGCCTGTGCCTTATTTTCGGTATAATGGAAAAGTAGAAAGAATATGTCATCTTACCGGAGGATCTAGACATTTTTTGGTGTGACATGGAAACCTCTGTGACAGGATTGATCGTATTTCTTACCCTCGTAGCGCTGCTGACTCAGCATTGCTCTCTGAAATGTGGGCTTAGAGGCTGTACGACCTGATGTTCAAAGGCATAGAGAAGGAAAATGTTTTCTTAAATCATCTAACTTCTGCGTTTTCTTGGGCATTACCCTGGGTCACAGAACCGAGACTGGGCTATCATAAGCCTGTTTTGGAACACTTTCTGTAGGAATGAACGAGAGACTCCTGTTCCTCTAGGTTCAGCTCTTTCACTTCACGTGCCTCCAAAGACGGTAGCCTCCCAGAAGGAAGGTAGCACCCTGATGTGCTACCAGCATCCAGCACCGTGCCTGGCACATAATAGGTTCCCATTAAACATTTGTTGAACGAACAAATGAATTTCATGTTTTCTTTCGTCTATGGCCCTGTAGAACCCTCATTTGATCCTGTGAAGCTTGGAGAGTATTTTGGGCTGTAGAGCAGAATGAGTTTCCTGTTTGGGGACGCGTTAGCTGAACTGAGGGTAGAATTTCCTTAAGAAGAATGACAAACACCTGAGCTTCATTACCTTCAACGTGAGGTGATGAACCCTTGTCTTGTTTTGCAGTGCCCGTGTGAAAGCTGGAGAAAGTGTGCTGGTTCATGGGGCTAGCGGAGGAGTAAGTATTTCTTTATTTTTAAGTTTATGTTTAAAGGAGCTTATGTGTGTGGGTTTCACATTATATTTCTTTTCAGTCATTTTTAAAAGTCATGTTAATAAATATGGTCAATACTTGTAGTCAGTACATATATTCCTTTTTGTAGTAAAGCTTCTTTAAATGCTGTCTTCTGAAGGTGATTCCTTGTCATTAGTTTAGCATTTCTTGGTTAATACATTCAGCAGATCACCCTATTAAAAATATCTGTATTAGGTTTTCCACCTGTGTCAGGTGCAGACCAAAATAAACTGGCTTTGTTTTTGCCTTCAAGTAGCATATGTTGTAAGAGTATTTATTTGGAATTTTAAACAGGTTTTTAAAGTTAATATTAATTCCATATTCCCTTAGCTAAGGAAACTAAGGCTCATTAAAGCTTTACCTGTGTTGCCCCAGACAGCACTGCAAAGCCACATTGTGAATTCTCAGACTCTTCTATCTCCCTTCCACTGCTTGCCTGCTGCGCTTTGAGGACATTCATGGAATGCATGGTGTACAGCTGTGTCCTTAACGCCACAACCCATGGCTTAAATGCTAATGGAGAGGGGGGAGGGACTGAGAACTTTAAAATAAGCCCTTCAGTGAAATAACCCAACACAGGGCTGTCAGAAGCTTCTTCAAGAAACCGGCTGTCAATCTGCCTCTGAGGAGCTTAGAGGAAAAGTTAGAGCTCTGAGGTTGGAATTTAACAAGAAATCCACATGACCTCTATCCTGCATGTAGAGGCTTTAGAAATTTTGGAGATGAGATTTCATGTTTTTTAAAATACAGGGCCTGGGGCTAGATGGCTCACCTTGAGGAAGCTGGTTAACCCTTTCAGAGCACTGTGTATTCCGCAGAGTAGTTGAAAGGAGTAGCCTGTCAAATGGCACATTGTTCTGGAATAATGAGTGGCATCCTAAAAATGTGAATTTACCTCTAAAGGTGGCCAGGGACTACAGAGCGTTCAACCCATTGTGTTTCTGTTACCTTAAATAGATGAAGCACAAGATTCCACACTTAGCCTCCTGTCTACCTCAAATAGATCAATTCTGAAGGATTTCACAGATCAGAGTATTTACTAAAAAGACTAAGATTGTCTTTTGGGGGCTTGAGAAAATATGACAGATATGCCTTGTCAAAAATTCCCATTGCTTAGCTTCACCAAAGAGGCTATTTTGGGTTAAATAAATTTAACCCAAAATAACTAAAGGATCTGTCAAACTTCCATTTATTTAAATTGCTTTGGCTTTCACAGAGCTAACCTGGTGCTCTGTATAAAAGGGAGAGGTTTCAGTAGGAAGGGCAGAGAAGAATTTAAAGAAAATCTCTTTTTATTCCCTTTACCCTCTTGTAAAAAGCCCAGTCACTTCACCATGATTTTTTTAATTTTTTTTTTTTTAAGGCAAAATCCACACTGTTCTCTGAGCTGGCTGAGTTTGTTAAATCCTTGGCTGGCAGGGATAGGCTGGTGGCCTGGTGTGAGAAGCGCTTCTGATCCTCCCTGCCCTACTAGAGGGAAATAGTACTGGGTTTTGTCTTGCTTCTGTTTGTACTTTCTGTCCTCATTTAGTTCAAATTCCTCTGGGATTATGTTGTGTATTTAAAATGGTGTGGAATTTATGAACACAGCTGTTATCCAGATATGTTGGTGGGGAGTGCCCGATTTTAATGTCAGCAAAGTAAAGAACAATAATTGACACATAATGGTATATAATCTATTGAAGTACTGTTCCTGGTATAATTGTTGACAAGAAGGGCATAAACAGTACCTTCAGAATAGCTATTAAATGCCTCTTTAGAGCAGAAGGAGATATATTTGCATTAAATCTTTAGTTTACATGTAGTTTTATTAGAGGCCTTTTTTTTTTTAAAGTAGCAAAAATCAATAGTGCTAACTCCATAGTATTTTGTGGAATTGAATGTCTCTCTGACTCATGAGACCGTGAGTCCTGGGCGTTTGTTTGTTTTGGTTAAATCAAACAAATCCCTGCCAAAACCCAACTGAGTTGAGGCTCATCACTCCCATATGCCATACAATCTTTAAAGTCTATTTCAGACCTGGGAGTCTGTGATTCTGTTACAGTTTTAATCAGTTTCTATCATCATTTTTCATTTTAATTCTTTTCAATCCATAATGATTTTACCTTCCTCTAAATCATTGGTTATCAATGGGGGTGGTTTAGCATCATCCTTCCTCCCCCTTGAACATTTGGGGCAGTGTCTGGGGACATTATTGGTTGTCACTGGGTGGAGGAGTTCTGGTGTCTAGTAGATAAATACCAGACATGCTGCTAAACATCCTTCAAAGCACAGGATAGCCCCCCGCAACATAGAATTGTCCAGCCCCAAATGTCAGTAGTGCTAAGTTTGAGAAGCCCTGCTCTAAATGTATGTGACACTTACCTGTAACCAAACATAGATTTCCTAGTATTGCAATTTAAATAACTGCTTTTATCTATATTCCTTATATGCTTTTATTTCTCCTTTACCCTAAGTACATTTATTTAGTGATCTAGTGATTTCATGCAATCTGTGGCTTTATTTTCTTACTTTTTTTTTTAAAGGTTTTATTTATTTATTTGACGGAGATAGCGAGAGCAGGAACACAAGCAGGGGGAGTGGGAGAGGGAGAAGCAGGCTTCTCGCCGAGCAGGGAGCCTGATGCAGGGCTCGATCCCAGGACCCTGGGATCATGACCTGAGCCGAAGGCAGACATTTAATGACTGAGCCACCCAGGTGCCCCCAATTCATGGCTTTAAATACCAACTATAAAGTGATGAATCTCAGATTTATATTTCCAACTCTGGATGCTCCCAAGTCCATATGTGTATTTAGCTAATTACTGCACATCCTCAGTTAAGTGAGCAAATACAGCTCAGCTTTTTCAAAGTGAATTCCTGCAAGGCCCTGCATGCCCCTCTGCCCGCATCTTGCACTATCTCCCATGTACCCTGCTGTCAAGCCACGTTAACCCTCTTTCAGTCCTTTGAATGCCCCAAGCTCATTCCCATGTCACCAGGTGAGTCACAACCATTCTGCCTACAGCATTCTCCACCAGGCTTTCCAGATATTCACACGGCTCATCCCTCACTTCACTCAGGTCTTTCTTGGTGACCTCACTAGTCCCTCTCCCTATCTCCAATAGGCTAGGTTTTTTTTCATAGCACTTTTTCTTTTCTGAATGTACTTTATTCATTCATTTATTTGTTTGTGTGTTTATTATTTTCCCCCTTTCTCAGAATATAAGTTTCTTACATGAAGTACCATGCCTAGCACATAGTAAACACTCAATAAATGGTCATCATATGGATGAATGGATTAATTTGCTCATATACCTATCTCTTCCACTTAAATGATGTCACATTTGTCATTTAGCATTTTATATGTACTGTTAAAGTATGAAGTCAGTGAACAAGTTTTGAATATCTTTAAACCCCGTACCTTCTGCACAAAGTAGATGCTAATAGTAAGCATTTTGATACCGTGGTTAAAAGCTCAAGCTCTACAGACTGAATTGGCCCAGCTCTGTGATTTGGCCGTGTTCCCATCTCTGTGACCTGGGCAAGTTACTTATATTTTATAAGCTTCAGTTTTCTCATCTATTGAATATGGACAATAATAATATCTACCTCCTAGGCTTATTGTGAGGCTAAAATAAAGCAATGGGTTGAAAGTCTTTTGAGTGGTACCTGACACATTATAAATGCTCAATAAAAGTTAGCTATTGTTGTTCTTATTTCTTCATTTAGACTCGAAATTCCTTAAGGATAGGGTAGGACCTAGAAGAACCTTATTACATATATTTAATAAATATTTGCAGGGATGCAAAGAATCTAAAACTAGGCATTTATATTTTGTTTTTCAGGTTGGACTAGCAGCATGCCAAATTGCCAGAGCTTATGGCTTAAAGGTTTTGGGCACAGCTGGTACTGAAGAAGGACAAAACATTGTTTTGCAAAATGGAGCCCATGAAGTGTTCAATCACAGAGAACTCAATTATATTGATAAAATTAAGGTAAAATTATTCTACAGTTTTATAAAAGTAAATTTTATTTCTTGGGAGACTTCCCTTTTTTGTAAGTTCTTTTTTCTTATCAACCACTCTCTTAAAATTGTTTGCTTCTTTTTTTATGCCTATGTGTTTTACAGTTTTAATAAATTAAAAAGCAGAGATGTCTAATTTTCAAATCTTTACTCTCATCTGTCTTGTTTATGTTTATCAAATAAAACCTAGCCTTTCCAGAGTCTTATAGCTATAAAAATTGCTACTCTTTAATGTAGTCACATTTTAAGTAAAGTCATAGCTTTGTATTTAGAGCCCTGAGTTCTTTTTTTTTTTTAACATTTATTTAGTTTTGTTTTTTGGGGTTTTTTTAATCATTTAAATTCAGTTAACATATAGTGTATTATTGGTTTCAGAGGTACAGGTCTTTGATTCATCAGTCTTATATAATACCCAGTGCTCATTACATCACATGCCCTCCTTAATGTCCCTCACCTGGTTATCCCATCCCTCTACCCCTCTCCCCTCCAGCAACCCTCAGTTTTTTTCCTATGATTAAGAGTCTCTTATGGTTTGTCTCCCTCTCTGATTTCGTCTTCTTTTATTTTTTCCTCTCTTTCCCAATGATCCTCTGCCTTGTTTCTTAAGTTCCACATATGAGTGAGATCATATGATAATTGTCTTTCTCTGACTGACTTACTTTGCTTAGCATAATACCCTCTAGTTCTATCCACGTCGTTGCAAATGGCAAGATTTCGTTTTTGATCGCTGAGTAATATTCCATTATATATTATATATATATATAATATATACATCACATCTTTATCCTTTCATCTATTGATGGATTTATTATTTATTTTAGAGATAGAGAGAGCGAGTATGGCAGGAGGAGTGGGAGGTGTAGAGGGAGAGGGACAGAGAAACTCAAGCACACTCCATGCTGAGTGTGGAGCAGGACATGGACCTCTATCTCATGACCCTGAGATCATAACCTGAGCTGAAACCAAGAGTCAGACACTTAAATGACTGCACCATCCAGGCACCCTCCTTTTACTTTTTTTGATATTTGTAGATATTGTGAAATGATCACCACAGTAAATCTCACCATCCATCACCATACATAGTCACAAAATTTTTTTCTTCTGATAAGAACTTTTAAGATCTACTGTTAGCAGCTTTTAGATCTGTGATACAGTATTTTTTTTTTTTTAAAGATTTTATTTATTTATTTGACAGAGAGAGACACAGTGAGAGAGGGAACACAAGCAGGGGGAGTGGGAGAGGGAGAAGCAGGCTCCCCGCAGAGCAGGGAGCCCGATGCAGGACTCGATCCCAGGACCCTGGGATCATGACCTGAGCTGAAGGCAGTCGCTTAACCAACTGAGCCACCCAGGCGCCCTGTGATACAGTATTAACAGTTGTGTTGGCCATGCTGTACTTTACATCCCTGTGACTTATTTTTTTTTTTTTATAACTGGAAGTTTGTACCTTTTGACCTCATTCACCCATTACACCCACTTCCAGCCCTCTGCCTCTGGCAACCACGGGGTTTTCTTAATATAATTTCTGTTGGTGTAATTTTTTAGTGAAAAGTGAGGTATCTACAGATTACAAACTGGATCCGTCTAGCCTAGGGAAAAAAGTTTATTTTTAATTGGATGCCGTGGAGGAATAATCATTACCTCATCCAGAGCAGTGAAGTAGGTTTTAGTTAGTTGTTGCATATATTCCATTGTTAGAGCAGAATTCAAGCAGATTCTGAAGTTCTCTGTACTATAGTAGAAATTTACTAAATAGTGATTACTTTGCTAAACCTCAAATTACTTGCTTATGTTGAGAAAGACTTAGAATTTTCCAGGTACTGATTACTATGTAACCTCAGTCATTAACAAATTGAGGAAAGTATGAGTGAGAGTTTATTTATTAGCACTAAATCATATTGCCAAAAAACTGAGTAAAAGTACTCCTTTGTATATGTCTAAGAAACCTAAAATTAATTGAATAGTCACTCCTGCTCCCATCATCCAAGAGTATTTACAAAGATGAAAAATGGCCAGTTAATTTAAGAATATGTTTTTGTTTTGCAGAAATCTGACTTTAAGACCCTGAGGTCTTGTGGCTTCTTTCTCTTCCACTAGCTCCTTCTGCTTAAGTCTCTCTCATTCTCCAAATCATTCCCCTAACCTTTTATCAAACCCTCCACCCCCTCTACGACCACACTTCTTGAAAAAGCAGTGAGTACTTACTCCTTTTACTTCCTTACCTCCCAGCACCTTCCACTGCATTTTGCTTGTCAGAGGTCACCGGTGAGCTCCTAATTATCCCTCTGCTGCTTTTGGCTTAGCCTTCATACTGTGTGATTTTTTGGCAGCAGCTGACCCTGATCACATCTCCTGGCAGCTGGTTCTCTTCTTACTTCCCTGACTTCATTTTCAGTCCCCTTCCTCCTCGTATTACTTAGGTGTTGCTGTTCCTTAGCCTTTCCCCTTGGTCTCGTATCTTCCCTGGTGCTAGACCTTCCCCCTGATCAATCTCATCTACAACCATGGCTTCAGTTTGTGCCCACATCCTGCTGATTTCCAGCACTGTCTCTGGCCTGCGTTCCCTTCCTTCGTGCCATCAGCCTGCTGGACGTGGCCACTCATCTGCTCACCCAAGACAGACCCACGTTTCATTTTTAATTCCTATCTTTTAATTACTGTTCTCCTTCCTGCCCGTCAGGTCTGCCACCTCCCTCTGTCAGTTTCTATTCTGACATGCCTTTCAAATATGTCTCCCTTTGTTCTCGTCTCTGCTGTGACTTAGTTTAGTCCTCATCTTCTCCAGCTTTGTCTGTTATTTATAACTGACCTAATATCCCCTTCTGTCTTCACATTTTCCAGACTTACTTGGTTCTCCTTTAAAAAAAAAAAAATCTCCAGGAATAACTAAAGTGGAAGCTCCATGAGAATAGGAATTTTTGTCTTTCTTGGTCCCTGCTGCACCTTCAGTATCTAAAACAGGGTCTGGCACAAAAATTAGCACCTGCCTCCCAAAAGTCTAGCTCCTTTAACATGGCATTCAATACGTGTTCCTAGTCCATACTGGTATAGTTGACAGTCGCCTCTCTACCTCTTCCCCGCCCCCCGCCTTCCCAAACACGTGCCCCAGCTCCTCTGGGCTACTTTCTAATCCCGACTCGGACTCTCAGTCCATAGCTCTTCTATTTTCTCTTTCTCCCGCCTCAGGTGCAGCTTCTGCTGGCTCCTCTTCCTTCCATTTGCTTAAAGAGCTCCTACTCATTCCTCAGGGCCCAGGTTCTCATCTCTGTTGAACTTTCTCTGATCATTACAGGTGATCAGAGTTATAGCTTTGTTTTTCTCTATAACCTATAGTTTATTTCCACTAACGCAGCACTTAGCCCATCCCATCACAGCTATGATTGCGGTAGGTTTCCATCTTTCTCCCTAGCTTTGTTTTGAGTTCTCTGTGTCCATCTTTGAATTCCCAGTACTTAACAAATGCCTGACACAGGTATTCATTTTTTTTGTTAAATAAAATGAATATAAGGTGTATATGTATAACTTATTTAAGAGAAGAGCCAGTTTTGGATATTGCAAACCAACATTTCTGAAAACCCAAAAGAAAAGTAGTATGCCAAGCTGATTGTAAACCACTTGGGACAAAATTGAATGCATACACAAAAAAATTGGGCAACCCCAAACAGCCAATGATTTCCTTCTTTTGTTTTTTGTTTTTTTAACAAAAGTGTAAGCCGATTTGGGATTTGTTGTTTGCTTCTCTGTGAAAATACATTTGAAGACAGAAAATTTTCAACTGAGGAAAAAGTATTTTATAGTCAAGTTGAGTCGAAGCACTTGAAATTTACTTAGTATAAATCTTTATCACTTTAAATGTTGTGACTGGTACCTTGGAATTATATCAACACTATATAATTAGATCATTTAAAATTTGTATATTAGTCTTAAAAATGTAGCATTTTATAGTCTTTTGAAACATTTCTGTAATATATGGGGCTGTGATAACTGTTTTACAGTTGTTTTTTTTTACTTGTTTTCTTATCTTACTCTGCATTTTTTTTATTACATAGAAATCTGTTGGTGAAAAAGGAATTGATGTGATCATTGAAATGTTAGCTAATGTAAATCTTAGTAATGATTTGAATCTTCTGTCATATGGAGGACGAGTAATAGTAAGTATTTTGGTTTCTTCTTACCACTTTGAAGCTTTACCATAATTTAATACTATTTTGCAGTAATCTTTAACTATAGACAAGTTGTTTTTCATACTAGGTTGTTGGCAGCAGAGGTCCTATTGAAATAAACCCACGGGACACCATGGCAAAGGAATCTAGTATAATTGGAGTTGCTCTCTATTCATCAACTAAGGTACGAAAACAAGTGACTCTGATTTTGATAACTTAAACATCAATATAGTTTGCCTAGTCAGGCAGACTGAAAATTCCAGTAGATGTTAAACTTTGCTATCTGACTGAATGGGTATGTTGAGGATTAGTCACTACAAGATAACTAGGGGGGCGATGTAATTTATTTTCCAAGGGAAGACACTTTTGAGAGAGAAAGGAGATACTATTAGTAATTGCTTCAGGACAGTAGGTTTTTTGTAAACCGACACTGCCTCAGACAAATTGGACTTAAGGTTACTCTATAGAAAACTCCTTTTTCGTAGTTCTGGACAAGTGACAAAAGCCACATATGTGTAAGGAACTGTTTATGTTCTGACTCGTGATCTGAAAATTTTTCTGAAAATTAAGTGACGTGTTCTTCTACAAAAAGATCTTTTTCTTTCACTTAGGAGGAATTTAGGCAATTTGCAGCTGCCCTTCAAGCTGGAATGGAAATTGGTTGGTTGAGACCTGTAATAGGTTCTCAGTATTCACTGGAGAAAGTGGCCCAGGCTCACGAAAATATCATCCATAACAGGGGGGCTAGGGGGAAAATGATTCTTCTTTTAGAATGATTAATTCTTTCATGTATTTCCTATGCAGTTAGAGGTTTCCTGTCCCAGTTTTACTTACACTACCTTTGCTCTAATCAGCATTCATTTGATTCAGTGAGTTTCTTATATTAAAAAACAAGATTTGTCTTTAGAGATGTGGGCATTGGAGTACAATTTATTTTATAGCTCACAGTATTCTTTATGCCTCCCACCTACCTCTAATCAAGGAGTCATCATAGTAGGAAATAGAATGTCAGTAGTCATTTGGCATTGGGTGAGTTACAGAAATTCCTGGTATTTGATCATTAATTCCATACCTTTGACTAAAACAAGCTAATTCAAAATAAGGCTGTGTGATTTCCAAGCCTACTTGTCCTTGTAAAGGTTCTTTAGTATCTGATTAGCTCAGAACTGTATTGGACTCTGAAGATTTTCTGGACTAAATAAGACCCTTTTTCTAAGCTAATCTCATCTGGATCTACAAGTCTCTTGCAAGGGCAAGATAAACAATGTCCAGAGAAATTTGTTTTTTAACAAATAGTTTTCCACTATTTCCCCAATATTAGAACATCCACTGTGTTGATGGTTGATTACTCATTATCCATATATTCTTTTTTTTTAATTGTACATTTAGTGCCACCTTTTTTTTAAATTTTATTTTATTATGTTATGTTAGTCACCATACATTACATCATTAGTTTTTGATGTAGTGTTCCATGATTCACTGTTTGCGTATAACACCCAGTGCTCCATTCAGTACGTGCCCTCTTTAATACCCATCACCTGGCTAACCCATTCCCTCACCCCCCTCCCCTCTAGAACCCTCAGTTTGTTTCTCAGAGTCCATAGTCTCTCATGGTTCATCTCGCCCTCTGATTTCCCCACTTTCGTTATCCGTATATTCTGTGAAGAGAGCAGCCTTATTTTTGGTATAATATGATAGGTAGTACATAGATACTTCCTGATGATTTTCAAAATAGATTTAGAATTATCTGTGTGATGGGAGTCCTATGTTCTTATTTAAATTACTAAACAAATTTGACACATTAAGAGTGATCTGCTTTTGTCTTTATTACATGATAACCTGCAGTAAATTCTGTAGAAAAATAAAACCTGTGTTTATCTATTTGGTCTTTATATAGTACTTGCCTTACATCTCTTTTATGTAGTTTCTAATGGTTAATTTCTAACAGTGTTCTGTGCTGGAAGTCCTTATCGAAACTAAATAAAGGGATGATTACTTAGAAATCTTGCCATCAGTGTCATGTGCAAGGAAATGAAGTTTGATTATTTTTGTTCTTGTTTTTCTTCGTACGAGCATAACCTCCTAATATATGTACAAACACACACCTACATACACACATGTGTATATAAAGAGATTTAAGGAATTTTCTCATAGTTATGGGGGCTGATAAGCCAAATCAATAGGGTGGGCCAGTAGGGTTTCTATATTGCAGAATTCTTTCTCTGGGAAACTTCAGTTTTCATTCTGAAGGCTTTCAACCCATTGGGTGAGGCCCACCTTCATTATTGAGGATAATCTACCTGAAGTCACCAGGTGACTCTTTGTAAACACATAAACAAAACATGGTGATATTATGTTGACACATAAAATCAGTCATCACAAGAAGGTGACATAGGGACACAGATGAGGGGCACTTAATATAGCTTGGGATTTCCAATTACACATTTAATATTTTTGATGCATTTGTTAGCTGCTTCCATCCAGAGTAGCTTTGGCCATGGGAAGTACAAAATAACATACATACTTCTAAAAAGGGGGGGATAACATTTTATAATGTCCTTAGCTTAGCTTTACTGAGGCAAGAAATTCTATATGTGCCAAGGGGTTCCACAATTCACAGTGTAAAGAGCATTTTTCTGTGCAAGATAACGCTCAAGAATAGCAAAACCTATCGGGTATCTTTGACCTGGCTCTCTCTGCCTCCTCAACTACATCTCACAGACAGGAAGACACCTCAGCTCAAACCTTAATTCTTTTTCCAACACTACCATTAGCATAGTGATTTTTTAAAAAGTACAACATTTGAAAATTGTCATAGGATAATTTTACTAATCCATAGGGCTTTAGGAATAGCTCATATTTTGGGAACTTCCTACATCCAAGAAAAGAGCCCAGAAATGTTATATCATAAAAAGGAATCTAGATTCACTTTGGTCTAGAGTCAGACTGCTAGGTGTTGATGGGGACAACCTTAAGAGTGAGTCTAAATCCCAAACCCACCGCCTGATACAAATGCTTGTCAAATGTGTTAAACGTGCCAGAGGTTGGCAATCCCTGGTTACCCTTTCCCAGCTTCATGCAAAAATACCCTCAAAGATTGTAACAGTACTACAAACTAAAAATCCACTGGGAATTTATATTAACTCCAGTGCCCATCATTTGATTCATGGATCCAAATTAGCTGGAGAGAAGTTAAGAAAAAGCCCCAACTCAGTCACTAACTCAGGACACAGGAGCTACACCACCTTGAAAATCAAATCCTTGTTGCCCAGCCATCATCTGAGCTAGCTAGAATTGAGATCTCTGCCCACACCTGCAGTATTCCTCAGCCCCTTTCTTTCACCTGCATGATAGAAACTACAGATTTCATTTTTGGTACAACTGTGGATTGAGGAGTGAGGGGCACTTTGCACCCCTGGATATATAGTCACCACAAAGAAGTCTTGCAAATGGATGGGGGGTGGAGGATCCCTAGATTGTAGCAAATGCTGAGAGTGTATAACACTTGTTCAAAGAACATTTGTCTGACTGTAGCAATTATCTACGCAGAGTATCTAAGAATTGGAGCAGAAGATGCTCCTGCCTTAGTCCAGCAGGCACTGGAATTGACACAGGTACTTAGGAGGCCACCTCATTCAAGATATAGATCTAAAAGGAACTAAACTGCCCTGTGAACAGGGAGGAGGCCCAAGGGCATGTGGAAATCTTCTCGCAGGGTTGTTAAAAGCATGGGTTATGGAGGCAGAAGGCCTGGGTTTAAATCCTGGCTCTCCTACTGACCAGCTGTAGAGTGCTGGGCAAATCACCTAGTCATCCAGAGTTTCAGTTTCCTCACACATTACATGGTAGTGATATCTACCTCAGCGATTGTAGGAAGTAAGCAAGTTAAAGTCTGAAGTGCTTAGTGCTCTGGCTTGCACAAAGAAGTGTTTAAATAATTACTTTCATTTTTATTAGCCATAAAGAAGGAATAGATTGAGATAAAGAGAAGGAATGAAAAGGTGCATCCTGAAATATGAAAAAAAAAATAAAAGGAAACTCCAAAAGTAAATTCCCATAAGAGGAACTAATCAGCGTAATTGACACTACTGAAAACTTCATAGGTCATATGGGTAAATTTGATCACTCAAAAAAAAAAAAAGATGAGAAAAAATTAAGATATAGCAAACAAAAGAAAGAAAAATACGATTTTTGAATTTTGTGTGTGCCAGCCCAAAGAAAACAGAAAAATGAAAGAAGTGATAATTAAAGAAAACTTTCCTGGGCGCCTGGGTGGCTCAGTCGTTGGGCGGCTGTCTTCAGCTCGGGTCATGATCCCAGGGTCCTGGGATCGAGTCCCACATCGGGCTCCCTGCTCCAAGAGAAGCCTGCTCTCCCTCTCCCACTCCTGCTGCTTGTGTTCCTACTCTCGCTGTCTCTGTCTCTGTCAGGTGAATAAATAAAATCTTAAAAAAAAAAAAAAAGAAAACTTTCCTGAACTAACCCAAAGAGCTAAGTTTATTTACTGACAGTTTTCATTAGGTCTATGCAAAATTAATGAAAACTGCTAGTAATAAGACATATCCTTTAAAATTTTTAAAAGTCACACATACAGATATTGGAAGGGAGCATACAGAAGAATCATTACTTGCAGTTATGTTATTCAAGACCTGGAGAATGTAAGAGAACAAATGGAAAGACTAATGAGTTTAGAAAGGTAGCCAATTGCATAATAAATATACAAAGATTAATATAAACCTGTTGATTGGTCAGAAAATATAATGGAAAGACAATCTATTCACAACAGAAGTACTACTAATACCAATTTAAAAAGCAGTGAAATATAAGTGACCCAACTTACAAGAAACGTACAGGACCCTTAAAAAGAGAACTGCGAAACTCCTGGGGGACAAAATGGAATACTCAAAAGATTTCTTGGTCAGGTTCATGTACAGATTTTTCCCTCATACTCTGGAAATTCAAAGTAATTCATACAAAAATCTCAATAGGACTTTTTAGAAACTTGAAAAAAAATGTTTCTAAAGCCTTTTTTGTGGAAAAAATGGGCAAGTAGCCAGACAATTCAGAAAGGGGAGGGGAAAAAAAGGTTGGAATGAGTCTCAGAAGATACAAAAATTTTTTTCCAAGGCAGAGTGACTAAAATATTAGTCCAAGATCAGTGGAACAAAAGAGAGTCTAGAAATGTTTCTCACTTTTGGGGTGATAAGGATGGCTTTTAAGTGGGGAAAAAAGTTATTTATTAAGAGATCTGGCTACCCATTTGGGAAAAAAAATAAAGCTAGAATCTTACTTCACATATAACATCAATAGACTTTGAGATGGTTCAAAATTTTAAATATAATAAAATTATATAAAACAAAAACATGGTAGAATATTTTTTTATAATCTTGAGAGGCGAACAGCCCCTTATGTCATTACTCAGAAGCTCAAACTATGAAAGAGCAAAATAGAAAAAGTAGAAAAAGATCTGTAGTAACAGATAAAGATTAATAATCTTAAAAAAAAAAAGAATTCTTCAAATTAATTAGTAAATGATGAACACCCCACAAGAGACATGGAAATGAGTGGATAATCCATGTAAGAAAAGATGCATACAGCCAGCAAACTTAGGGAAAGGGTTGTTCATGCTTATTAGTAATACAAGAAATGGGCACTCATGGACTATTGATAGAAGTACACACTTCCTGGGGCGCCTGGGTGGCTCAGTCGTTAAGCGTCTGCCTTCGGCTCAGGTCATGGTCCCGGGGTCCTGGGATCGAGCCCCGCATCGGGCTCCTTGCTCTGCGGGAAGCCTGCTCTCCCTCTCCCACTCCCCCTGCTTGTGTTCCTCCTCTCGCTGTATCTCTCTCTGTCAAATAAATAAAATCTTAAAAAAAAAAAAAAAGTATACACTTCCTTCTCTTCTGGAGAGCAGATAGACAATGTCTTTAAGTTTAAAATGTGGATTCCCCTTTGACCCATTAATTCCACTACAGAAATTTATCCTAATGAGATGGACATGTCTGTAGAGGCATATGTCAAGATTGCTTTCCCTGCAGCCTAGCTAATCATAGTAAAATATTTGGAAATAACCCAGATTTTCATCAAGTGATTAAAAAGCTGATATATTTGTACAGCACAATAGGATGTAGCTATTAGAATATCATGTAGATATATAGCTACTAACATGGGAAGATGTTCAGGGCACAGTATTAAGAATATTAAGTTTAAAAGGCAGATACAAAATATGTGTAATTCTACTTCTATTTCATTGTGTTTACCTATGTATTTCAAGAGATGCCTGTTAAATCAAGAGGTTTTGATTTAGTAGTAGAGTTATAAAGATTTCCCCCCCAACACTTTTAGTTTTTCAACATTTTCAAGTATTTTTTACAAAAGTTATTTCTAGGAAATCAGCAGCAAAATATTATTTAAAAGAAATGCTTCCTTCAAATAATAAATATTAATATCTAAAGAGTTTAATATCAAAAATCAAAATAAATGACTTACTAAGTTTCAGAGTATATATATATATATATATATATATCTTATCTTGAATCTTCTGTAATTGTATGTCTGCATATTCAGAACTAGTTTTTACCTGTGTTGGTAATTTATGATTTATTCTTACAACATGCTCTGTAAAAAATTATGGCAGTGTATGTATTCAATTTGTACTAAGTGGATCGTAATGATTTATTTACTTTATTCTTGCTTTTGAAATATTAAATTGTCCTCAGAAAATACTCCTTTGTTTTAAAGGGATAAAGTATTCTTCAGATGATGGGAACTATCTGATATTGGGAAAACTCTGTATGTACATTTCTAGTAATGAACTCCAAGATTTAACTTATGGTTAATAAAAAACCCAAGATGAACTTGGGCTTATCAGTTTGTCTTGGATGTTTATTTTGGTTGCAGCATCACATCTGAAATCCAATTGTAAGCATCACTTGTAATCAAAGCACTGTTAGTAGGTGTGACAAATGCATTTTAACAAAATTATACCCATGTTTTATTTGGTGAAATATTATTTTGCTTAGGAATTAACACTGTAATTCTGTTTCACAGTTTATCCATGTAATTTGGGTTTTTACATATCTTGCAGTTTCTTTTATCCTAAAGTAGGTTTGAGTTTATTAGCTGGTTTCACATAGTCTTGTTTATAGACTTATCACTATAGCTTCTAAGTGCTTCTCAGATTATGTTCCTTTTTTTTATGTCTATCAAACTACATTTCCACATAAACGAAAACTCTTAAGTTGCTAGAATTCTTCGCCTCTTTATCATCAGCCCGCTGGTTATCTAAATGAAGAGCACTGTTTTCCAGTTTTGTTCCACCCGGTGGTAGGCAATTTATCTGGAATTTTTATTTCACCATGAAGAAAACACTAAGCTATTTATACTTACACATTTATTTGCATCCTTTTGTCTTCATCTGCTATTTCATTGGAAGTGATGACCATCCTGCTTATTAAGCATTAATTTATCTTTTCCCTGGATCGCTTTGCTCTGGCCTCTTCATGAACTTTGCTCTATCAAGTATTCCCTGAATCCTGTAGCTTCATCATGTCCCTACACATAGAAACACCTCAAATTCTTTCCTATCCTGACTTCTAGAACAACATTGTCCTGATACCCCTGCCCCCTGCTTAGTTTCCTATGTAGACATCTCTTCTTCCACTCACCTTTTAAATGTTGGCATGCTTTACTTTTGGATTTTTTTCTCTATACATTACTCTTGACTGGTATCAGACCCCAGACATCAGTATATCCTTTGTACACTCAAACCTTTATCTCAGGCCTGTTCTAAGGCCCATGTAGGGACCATCCACTGGACAGTGCTTGGATATTGTTCCACAAACTTCTGAGAATCAGTATGTCCAGAATTGAATTCTTCCCTAGCTCCGTGAATGATGACAGCTTGCACCTGGCTACCCAAGTCCAGCAGCCATTTTCAGTTCTTCCCTCTCCCTTATCCCCAGTACTGCATCCTGTCGGCCACTGACTTGAATGGCATCTCATCTTTGTACCACAGAACCTGACTCAGTGTCCGTGCCTGGGTCTCAGCCCTCATTACTTCCGGCTTGGCTCTCCATCCTGGCATTCTCACTGGCTGCTCGCTCTTTATTCTTGCCCTACTTTGAATCCATTGGCCACACAGTACCAGAGTGATCTCTGTGAAATGTCTGATTAAAATCCCTTAATGTGTGGGATTAAGTTGAGGACAGAATGGTTTGCAGCTAGCAAACCCCAGGGGTGGGGGGCCTTTCCCACCAGGTGGGGGGCATATCTGCCAAGAGTAGGGAGCTCACAGCTAAGCCTTTAGGGCCTTGTGAGTCTCAAAGATATGACAGCAGCACATGGAATTTCCTCCCAGAGAAAAATCTTCCTTGACCACCCCTAATCAGAGTTCAGGCACCCTTCCTCTCTGCTCCTAGAATAAATCTGAACGCTTGCCACCCTGCCTAGGATATTAAATTCTTTTTAGAAGAAGATGGGTACACACACACACACACACACACACACCCCACACAAACATAGAAGCAAAAAAAAAGCACATCTTGCACCATTGCAATTTACTATTTATCTGCCTGCTTTCCTGACTAGAGTGGTGTATATTTCTTGAGTGAAGGGACTCTGTCTTTCATTTCCTAAACCCGTCTTCTGTGCCTCACTGGTGGAAGGAACTTAGCAAACATTTATTGACTAAGTTAATAAATATTTATTATGCACTGATTTGTGGAATGTACCTTAACTTCTGCATGAATATGTATTCGGAATGCATTTGTAAAGTAAAAATTCCAAACACTGTGGTTTTACCAAGGAGTGGGGAATTTGCAACCAGTGGGTCCTAGCTCTGTGCCCGTTTTTGCTAGAGGTCCGTCAGAGGCTGACTGGGGGACAGGGGTGCGTGGAAGAAAAGCAGCAGCTGCAGGACCAGGGAAAGAACCACGGTCTAGACAGCTTTGGGTCCCCAGAAATACTTGGGGAAGAGTTTTCAGGGAGCTGATTGCCCTAGACCAGACATTGGACTCACTGAAATAATAGAATTTCTGTTATTACTATTACTGTGACTTCCTTTGCTTTCCTCCCAGCCCCTCAAATGTTGAGGACTGGGAAAAATTTAAGTTAACACACCTTTCTGAAGTGAGCAGAGAGTGAAGAAATCGCTTCAGAGCAGAGGTAGTTTAAAGTCCTTTTTTTTTTAACATTCTGATTATACCTGCTCTTTGCATTCAGTCCTTCGGTTCATCTCATCCCTCGTTGCTCTTCAGTCCATTAGCCTGAACCAGCCCTCACATTGCACCAGGCCTACGTGGTCACTGGAATACCCTCAACTAGTGAGAACCACCATCCTCGTACAGAACCACTCAACGAAACCTAACCCTGCATCAAACCTGTAATCAACCTCCAGTTTCCAACCTTATGGAATCGAGCCAGTCAAATGTAGCATGTGCTGCCGAGCCTTCTCCTCTCGTTTGCCCTTCAAACCCAGAACTTTCTGCCTGTACTCCTTCATGCCATTTATGTCCCATTTATTACCCTTTCTCCAGATACATTCAGAAATTAAGCGTTTGATTAATTATAAGATGATCTTTATATATCCCCGTGTGAAGTAATTGGAAGATGAGCAAGTCATTTTTCCCTCTAGAAGGTAGGTAGAATGTGGGAGTAGCTATGAATCAGATGTCACTCAAACCGTTAATGAAAGCAAATTGCTATAAACCACATGATGGGAAGGAACGTGGAATGGCTGAAGCTTAGTATGATAAGCAGTTGCTAATCAGGAGGAGTGAATATTTTCATCATTTGATTGAACTTTTTTGCCTAAATAGAATTTAAGCTTCTTGAGGTGAGGAATTAAAATCTAACACACTGCTGTAGAGGACAGGCATTCAAGTGTTTGAGGAGTGAAGGATTATAATGGTGGGTTAGGTTTTCCCACCTGTAAACTCTGCTATATCAGGTTCTATTTATAGTGCCATTTGTATTTATTATGATTATGTATTTTTAAACTTTTATTTTTCCCATAAAGACAACTTTTATTTTTTTTCTTTACATATCTGTTTTGGATATACCTTATCTAGATGAAGAGAAGACAAGGACTTGGAAAGCAGAGTATCCCTTTCATTACAATTTCTTTTTACATAAACTTTTTAAACTAGATTTAGATAACTCTCCTATCAAAGGAGAAGGGTTGTGCACCTTACAACAGGCAAAAAAGGCTTTTAGAAAATAAAATATTTTAAATTGACCCATTACAATTTTTCAATTTTCTTGAGTACATCGGAAAGTGGGGAAAAAAGACAGGAGGAGGGGAAAATGGTCCTTCAAACAACCTGACTGTAATAGCCTTAGTCAGGTTTAGTATACTATTTATATTGTTTCTCCAGACAGGTACAAAGGAGGTTCAAGTGCTCTATGTGCCTGCTTTGCCATACCTTGATATTACATATATATATATACACATATGTGTGTCTGTGTGTGTGTATATATTTAACTCCCAGTAATCCTGGCCAGTGTTTATCTAAACTCTTTGAAGCATATGAAGTCCCAGTTATGCAACATAACCCTGGGCAACCACAAACAAGGAGGAAGCACATCTCCCAGAAATAATACTTGTTTACCAAGTATTATTACAAATAATGCTGTATCCCAAGTATTAACACACACACACACATATAATGTATATTATGTATATATATTTAATTTGAAGTTTAAACTGTATTGCAGAAGAACCCACAGAGATATGTAAACATATTGGTACATTAACTGTAAATTGCAGATTTAACATTTGGATCAAGTACAAAAAAATTGGCTTTATATACCGTCAAAGCTCAGCTCTGGGTACCTGCCATCTTGCTTCAAAGAAAATCTCACTTTGGATGGTTAAGAGGAAAAAATCATGGAATTTTAAAGAAAATAAAAGTAAAACCTATCAATTAAAAGATTTGTTTTCCTTTATTATTTTATTTGAATGAAACAAGCATCCAAACTTCTAAACCTTATTTAATTTTAGCTTGAAAACCTTTAACAGCCTAATTCTTAAACTTATGTTCTAAATATAGAAAGTGCATAACACAGGTAAGTATTAATTTTTAAATGTCAATTCAACTTAGTAGGAAAAAAGCGATTGATGTGCTTCAGTAATAACTTCCACTTGTCTTTAACTTGTTTTATTAAAGCTTGCAATTCTATTTAATTGGCATGTAATTTAATTGCCACATAAGTTATTTAATTATATGCTATAAATGGAAAATGTTGTTTATAGGCAATCACATCTCTTTTGTTAAAATCTGGAATACTAGATCTCCCTCAATCTTGTGTTTGTTTATTTCTTCATGCTGATTAGTTGCATTGCATGATTGAGTTATATCACATATTTAATTGATTTTGCTATTGTTTATAATGGGGTATGTATGTGTGTGTTTGTATTTTTTATTCTTTTTTTTATTCTTATGTTAATCCCCATACATTACCTCATTAGTTTTAGAAGTATTTTTTATTCTATTTCAATAATTCAGAGAGCCAAAATTTAACCTACTTTATTAATGAAAACAAAGGCCCAGAAGTTTCCTTCTTTATGGAAGGTACAATGTCATGCTGTCCATCCAGCTCAGCATGCCTTACCCTCCACTCTTGCCCAATTCTAACCCATTACTTTGAAGGTTTACCTTAGGTGTTACTTCTGCTTTCAAGGCTGTTCTGACCCCACTAATAGGTTAGATGGTTTTTCTCTGAGTTCCTTTAGCAGAATAACTAATCAGAGTTAGACCTAGACCTGGTCTAGTCTTCCTTTTCACTAGTGTGGCAACCTTGGGCCTTTGTAAGCTTCAAGTTTCATGGTTCTAAACCAGGGATAATAGTTACCTTACTGGTTGTTCTAAAAAATATATTAGATGCATCTTTCTATGCCTTTGCACACTATTGGCACATAAAAAGCCTGCAAAGAAACTTAGCTCTCTTCCACTGAGTACTCAGTAAATATATGTTGAATGAACAGATGGATTACAGTTACCTGGTTTTTTTTCCCCCAGCCTTATTGTATAATTGACAATAATTATCAACTGACTTGTCTGACTCCCACTGCTTTGTTTACCCAAGGGTGGTCTTTTGTCTCATGAAAGGTAGAGAACAGTACCTGCCACATAGTACGTGGTTGGTGAATTGATAGAAGACCTCTAGCTTGCCCATCTGACTAAAAACCTAATAAATACTTCAAATAAACATCATTCATTTAACGTATTTGTTAAGCACCTACTCTGAACCAGGCACTGTTCCACTCCCTGGTTCTACATGAGTGACAGCCTGTGGTTTCATAGCATTTGGATTTTAGTGGAGAAAGGCAATGATAAACAAGTAACGTGGACTGTTGAGTGATAAGAGCTATACAGAGAACTAATGCAGAATAAAGGGCAAGAGTATATTGAGAGCAGGTGCTATTTTATGTAGTGTGATCAGGGAAACCTTCCTAGGAATGAGGGACCTAAAGGAAATGAGGGAGTCAGTGGTGCAGATAGATATCTGGACACAGAACTTTCCAGGCAGAAGGAGTAGCAGGTGCAAAAGCCTTGAGGAAGGAACATCCGTGTTGCGTTTCAGGAAGAGCAAGGTGCTCTGACTGGGGTGGAATGAGGGAGTGGGAGAGTAACAGGTTAACACCAGCAAGGTAACCGGGAGCCTTGCAGATCAGTGGAAATGTTTAGATTTTAAATCTGAGTTAGATGGAAAAAACATATCTATTAGCATTTGGATACAGAAGTAAAAACACTCCGCTACCCAAAGCTGAAAGTGGTTTATACAGGGAGTAAGTGCATGCCCTTGTCTGATAGTCGGTGGACACAATGTATTCCTTAGATTTATTTTGACAGCAAGGGAAATCATGGCCTCTTTTGCATTATATTTAATTTCAATTTATAATTATAGCTGTTCATCTAAAAATTTCAAACCTTCCTTTGAAAGCACATTATAGTGATCCAGATTTCCCAAGGCCCTGGGTGTGTTTTTTATGGGACTATTTAAGCACTGTTGATACAAATTAGTGTCTCTGGGCCCTTGTTTCCAAATTGCATTCATTAAATGTTTTCAGGTGCGATCAATATTTTTTGAAAGTCTCCAAATTTAGTTTATAAAATTGCATGCTTGGATTGTGGAGCAATTATCCTCTCATGTTGAGAAATATTTTAACTCTTTCCTAAGACCACATACAAAGAGAAGGAAGACATCTACATTAAAAGGTGGGGTTTTCTCTCTTTGTTTAAGGAAAAGAAATATTCCTTTTATTTTGGGCCGTATAAGCATAAAACACAACCCTTCTTTTTTTCTCAGAGTCCACATTTAAACGTGCTCTCATACTGGCTGATGATGCCCTTTCCTAAAACACTTTGTCCTCCACCCATCCACATTCCCTGCCCAGTTCAGGTTCTCTTCCATTTTAACTGCTTCCTACTTGACCAGAACTTTAACTATTCTTCCTCTCTCCCTCCACCCTGGAGCCAGGCTGATTTTTCTAGTGGAAAAATCTGATCCTATCACTGGCATGCTTACATCTTCCAATGGGTCCCTGCAGCCTGGATCATGGAACACACACTTTTTTTTTTTTTTTTAGACTTTATTTATTTACTTCAACAGAGAGAAACAGCGAGAGAGGGAACACAAGCAGGGGGAGTGGGAGAGGGAGAAGCAGGCCTCCCGCGGAGCAGGGAACCCGAGGCGGGGCTCGATCCCAGGATGCTGGGCTCATGACCTGAGCCGAAGACAGACGCTAACGACTGAGCCACCCAGGTGCCCCGGAACACACACTTCTTAAGCTAAGTTTCCAAAGCCCTTTGGGGTTGAGACCCTGTGTGGTCTCTAAGCCACCCCTCTCTCCATGCTCTGTCTTCTCCAGGTGCCTGAAATAACTTCTGGTCAATAAACACACACTCTCAGCCTCTCAGCCTTGCACGCTTGCTGTCCCCTTACTTTCCCATATGCGACACTTTCCCCCACTTCATGCCCACTTCCTACCTTATTGCCTCCCCAAAACTGCTCATCCTTCAAGACTTCAGCATCCCTGCCCCTGTGAGGCTGTCCTTGATCCACGAGGGCGGGTTGGCTCCGTGGGCCCCCGTAGCATCTTATGAACTCTAGGTGCTGACATCCTCGATTGCAATCTCTGTAGATAGGTGTGAAGATAAGAGAGATTTCTTCCCCCGGGGTTGGTTAGATTATTGAATGTAAGAATCATACCTTCCCCTGTCAGTAGCCCCGGGGCCTGTGGCAGAGCCTGGGACAACACCGGGTATTCACAAAAGATGGGTTTGTTGGAATAAAAGCTATCTGGGGGACCCTTGTCTGTTTTTTTGCTGCTGTCGACGAAATGCAGTTTGTTCCTCACCAGAAGGTGTCACACTAACTCTACGTTTTCAGCACCGTTTTTGGCTTTCCGGCTGTGCTCTAACATATTAATTGGGTTGTTATGGGAAGGAGATGATAATTTAGGCACTGTTTACAGAATAAAACTGATTTAACCTTCAGTTTTTCTGTGAACATTTTTTTTTTTTCCGAACCCAGCGTTCCAACTGAAATTGCCAAAGTAAAAAGGAAGACTTCAAATTCAAAAAATGATTAGAGCGAAATAAAAATTCAAGATAGGGCATCAAGTGAAGAACACAGGAAAAATGCGAAGCACAAAATCAACACCTCAGAATGGTAATGGTCCAATAATAGCTACAGCTACACAACTATTTCTTTCCATCTCAAGCAAAATGCGAATTTTGTTTGGTATTTGAGCAAAAGTGCTGAAAGGAAAAACAAGGCCCAGAAGGAAATGTGCCTTGTTTGTAGGGTCTCTTTAACTTTGAAGACCTCAAGATCCTGAGTAAAGAACTCTTAATCCTGGATCCATGAACATTATACATGCAACACTTTTATACACAGGACTGGAGGAGACGGAGAAGCAAACAGGAAAGGAGACATGAAGTATAAATACCCCTTGAAGGTACGAAGACGTAAGTGAAGAGAGGTTGTTTTTTAAAAAATAAGATAGAAAGTGCCCAGGTCCACATCGCTGAATACTTGCAGCTCAGAGCAATAAAGGAGGAAGAGAGTCCTTGGAATCAGAAGATCCGGGTTATGAACTCTAAAATGTACTGGCTGTGTGACCGAGGGCCCCATAGAGCTGACCTCTCAGGCCATCCGTGTTTCCAAACATAAAATAAAGCTTATCTCCAGGGTCATGAGCATCAAATAAGATAACTCCTATGAACACGATTCGTGTTCTTTAAAATGCTACATTAACATAAAGCAGCCTTACAGGAGAAAAGTCAAGGTAGCGTGTTTTGAGCGTTTCCCTGTGGCAGGTGAGTGCTGGGCACTACACATAAACACGACTTCGATTCCTTCCAGTGAGACGAAACTCTCTTCCAGTCAATGAACTGCAGCCACAGCCCCCTCCTGCCTGTGTCCCCTTTCTTTCTTGGCCCTGTCACCGTGTTCCAGTAAATATCCCTTAGATACGGAAATCATGGGTATTGTTACCCGCCCCTAAGCACTGAAGGGTCTTCACAAGGGGTGAGCTTTATTAGAACTGGTAGTGTTCAGCTTGCAGGTGCCTTGTGGTGGTGGTGGTGCTGAGTTAGAATTAGAGCTTCTAAGAAAGCTCTGGAGGTGTTTGCCAACAAATGCCTGGTGGAAGATTTCTTTTGAAGGAAAAAGACATAAAAGAATTTGCCATCAGATCAAGAATACATATGACTTTTAGGCCTTATCCGGTGAATAGACGAGACTGTGTTTTCTGAAGAGGTTTCTTCTATTACAGGGTAAAACCAATTTTGGAAGATAACACTTGGATACAGCAGGAAGAACCTTGCTTGCCCTGGATGTGCTCTCAATAAACGTTTACCAAATTAATTAAGATTAGTCCCTATACCTGACAATATTAGCAATCTATATTTCTAAGGTTATTGGTTTCAATACAGGAACAGAATTATAACTTGTTTAGTAGTTTGTGATTTTCATTCCAGAAAATAATTGGATTTGGACAGGCAAAATAGGTTTTCTTGGCGTGTACATATTTTTGGATGCACTGGAGTCAAGAGGGTTATTATTCTAATGAACATCATGTGGCCTGAGTAAAAAAGAAGTGGCAAAATAAATAAATAGTGAAGGAGTAAGGAAATTCCAAGATCTTACTCAGGTTAAGGTGTAGAAAGCAAACCCTTACAACAGTATGTGTCCTCAATTCGATCCTTTTATTTGTCCTTTGCCTTTATATGGGTTATATTTGAGGAATTCGCTGCTAAAGGAAACCGAATAATGCAAGAAATTAAATTTCCATCCTAAAAAAATTGTAGAAGTTTGGATCAGTATCACATAAACACTGTTGGAATATTAGCTAATCTCTGCAATGGATTATAACTCCCAGAGATTTTCTTGGGCACGTCTGCAAAATTTCATTATTTCCATGACTGTTGAACTGAAACTATCGCCAGTTACTAAAAAGACAGGGCAACTATTATGTCAGTTGCTGATTAGTAGCTCTACTCCTTGACAAGTTTACCAGTGTTGATATTTGATGTTTTCTGCAGAGTGGAATTAATGTTCTTCCAGGAGGCAATGGTAATGAACTAAACTTCACATCCACAGAGGAGACTGGACAGCAGGGTAGTCTTGCACTTTGGTCTTTATCTGTAATCAGATGCTTTATCTCCAAAAATCCTGTCTGTCAGGTTCCCCCAACTAAGCTGGATTTATTAATACAGGTTGTTACTTCTCGTTCTGATAATGAGCTGCTTTACACTTGGTTGCTCAAAGAACTACAGAAAAGCAGAGCAGAGGACCTGTCATTCGACAGCGGACTACACAGCAGTGGGAATTGGATATGGCTTTTAAGTCCATGCCATTGATGGTAATTTTTGGTTGCTTGCCTGATTTGCCTGGGGCAACTAAAAACATCACCTTAGCTTTATTCAGTCTAATTGTCAGCTTGTACAGAGGCGCCAAATTTGAGAAATGATTGACAACTGGGTATATGTCCTCAGGTATATGACCTTGTAGTTCATAGTCGTTAGCACTCAGTCACTCAGGGCTGGCCTGCCCCCAAAGACATTAGTGGAGGCCAGCCATCTGATGAGACCAAAGAGCTCTGGGAAGGAGCAGCGGCTCTTCCTCACCCAGGTGTCCACCATTCTTGTTGCATCATTGACCATCCCTGTGCGGGAAAAGCTGGATGGCTTAGGGCCTATTGGTGACCTTGTCTGACACCCATTTGTGTGCGGGGAGGTTCAGGCTGCACACCATCTGGCCTGATTTGGCCAGCAGTTTCATCATGTGGCTGTTCTCCCCGTTGATGGATTTCTCTGAATAGCAGAGTGTGTCAAGCATGAGCTAAGTAAGTAAAAAACAGTGTGTAAACCCTGATGTTGCTCATCACATTTCTTCTCCATCTGAGAGAGTTGTAAAGACTGCCTCTCTGTGACTTGTCTGTAATTTTAGGAAACACACGTGATTATAAAGTACGTTGCTATAATACCTATATATTACATCCATCACCTTTACAATCCAACCATATTTCAAACTCTGTTCTTTGTCCATTTATTCTTTTTAAACACATTTCCCCACACAGTGAAACAATCTTTCTGTGCCTGTCACTTTTTTCGGTGCTTCTAGTGCTCTGTTGTTTAACCAAACTTCTATCAAAACTAAAATCTATATGAACAAGCTGTCGGGGCTTGCATCTAAAAACAGGGCTGCTGTCAGGTGCACTGTGTACTGAAGGCTTATACCTTAGGGAAAGACAGTAAATTATACAGTAAACAAGACTTTTCCCCCAGTGTGAGGGAAAAAGCCCCGAGTCATGGAAGCACTCATGAGGGTCTTCTGGTGGTCTTCCCATCTCTGTCTTTGCTGAACTTCCCTTAGATCTCTGCTCCTTTCTAAGAATGCATCTTTCTTTAAAAATTATTTTCCTCTTTGGCTTTGAGAATTTTTGTTTACTCTTTGGGAAACATCTACTCCCTTCTACTGGGGCTGGAGTTGCCTGAGGATCCAGTGGCCTTCCTAGGTCTGTGACGATGTCCAGAAAGGTACACCCAGGAATTCCCGCAAGACAGGGAAGGGCAGCCTCTCATCCTTCAAACCCTGCTGAGCAACCTCATGTGGGGGCAGAAACCTTCACCCAGTCTCCCTTAGATCTTCCCACCAACATAGTTGTCTGTACTTTCTTTATCTTCAGTTGCCCAGTAGATACCTGCTGGCTCACGTGGAGACATAAATGCATGCACGGGCTGCCCACCACCTTTCTGTGAAGGACCAGCCTTCCTGCAGCCAGAAGCTAGAAGCCAGTGGGCAGATTTCTAACCACAGATAATTTTTGTTCAGCCTGATAATGTCCTGAAAATTAGAAAATTTCACCAAAAAATCTGGCTTTTTAGCTCCTTTGGAAAAATAAGATATGGCAATTCTAGAAAACATTTCTAGAAGGCAACGAGCAGCTGAACCCGGGATCAGCTGCCTTGTAAGACTGGACTTTTAGACTCGCCATGCAGTCTCATCTGCACAGGCCTGTCACTCCCTAGAGTCTTACATTTTTCTTTCTCCTTTTGAGTTTTTGACTCCTGGTTTAAAACCGTAAGGAGGAAAAAAAGCATTCTAGATTAAACATCTCTCTCAGAGTGGAGTTGGCAGAACTCATTAATATACAGAGCAGTGTTAGGTTTTTGTATTTCTATTCTCACTCCCTTTTTAAATTGTGGTTCTTGGATCATGAAGGAATAAAAAATAAAACAGGTCTTTACTGTACCATATACTCTCTGGGGCTATTTGCTTAGCTACACAAGACCTGAAAGGAGCTTTGAAATTTTCACATGTAAAGGTTGGATCAAGCACCTTATATAAGGCCTCATCCTCCTTTAGAGGGAAGGTGAAGGGGTTTCCTTCTTCCAGGGCTGGTGGAGGTTCATAGCAAATTGTCGCAGTCTCTATCCTAGAAGAGGCCTTGTAATCCATTTAGTTCAATATAACTCTATGTGAAGATCTCTAAGACATTTGATTCCCCTTCTTGATCATTTCTCAGGATAAGGAACTGTCTACCATCAAACATTGCCCATTCTATTTTGGAAACATTCTCTATAATATGGGTGTAAAGTATGCACTTATTCATAGGATTATTGCAATAGAGTCTAATTGTTGCTTGTTTCTAGAAAGTTCTTTCTTTTACTGAACCAAAAATCATCTTATAATTTCTCCTAATTATCTCCCATGAAACTTCCCAGTCTCTTCTCTCTTCTGCATCAAACCCTTTTAAACATTTGATGGCGCTGATACTTTCCATATTCATATCATGCTTAATTTAGATGTCACCAGTTATTTCAATGGTTTCTTCTATAAAATGACTTCCAGTGTAGTCCCTGTTTTAATAAACTTATACTTGAAAACTGCATTTTTATTTTTTTTACCTTCTGCAAATATTTAAGCTTTTTTTAATTTTTTGGAATGTCTCAAGTTTTTATTTAAATTCTAGTTGGTTAACATATAGTATAATAATAGTAATTTCAGGAGGAGAATTTAGTGATTCATCACTTACATGCAAAGCCTGATGCTCATCACAACAAGTGCACTCTTTACTACCCATCACCCCTTTAGCCCATCCGCCTGCCCACCTCCCCTCCAGCAACCCTCCGTTCTCTATAGTTAATAGTCTCTCTTATGGTTTGCCTCCCTCTCTTGTTTCTTTTTTTCTGTCCCCTATGTTCATCTGTTTTGTTTCTCAAATTCCACATACGAGTGAAATCATGTGGTATTTGTCTTTCTCTGATTTATTTTGCTTAGCTTAATACACTCTAGCTCCATCCATGTTGTGGCAAATGGCAAGATTTCATTCTTTCTGACGGCTGAGTAAATATTCCATTGTGTATATATACCATACCTTCTTTATCCGTTCTTCAGTTGATGGACACTTGGGCTCTTTCCATAATTTGGCTATTGTTAATAATGCTGCTATAAACATCGGGGTGCATGTGCCCCTTTGAATCAATATTTTTATATCCTTTGGGTAAATACCCAGTAGTGCAATTGCTGGGTCGTGGGGTAGCTCTATTTTTAACTTTCTGAGGAACCTCCATACTGTTTCCCAGAGTGCCTGCACCAGTTTGCATTCCCACCAACAGTGTAAGAGGCTTCCCCTTTCTCCACATTCTTGCCAACACCTGTTGTTTCCTGATAATTGCATTTTTAAATGTAACTCTTTTCTTTTGAAATGTTGACTGTAATACCTGGGAGTGAGTGAAACAGGCTTTTTCTATCTTAGTTTCAGCAGAGGTTCCATAGGCAGAGAATAAAACGGTAGGCGTCAGTAGGGCTGCCGAGGTGCACAACTAACTGCAGGGGGCACCATTCACATCATGGTATACAGGAGCCGTATACCCTGGAGTCCTGCATGACCCTGTGCGACTCTGCATGAAAGTTCTAGACACTTCCCAGAGAGAAGTGCTGGACACGCACATACGTGTCAGCCCATCACTTATTACCAGAGTGAAAGAAAGAAAATTCATTGCGAGAAGGAAGAAGCTGGTGGTGAGGATTTCACTGGAGAGAGCTGTGTGTTGATTTCGCAAACCTATCGTGGATAAGAGGGAATGCTTTCCCCTTAGCTTAAACCAGATGAGAAAGGCTTTTAGAGCACACCTCAGAGAGCTTTGACCTCGCTTCTGAATTTGGAAAATGCAGTGAATGATATATACATGGAGCTATGACTCGTGGAAGCTCAGTGTTCCAGATATCATCCTATCAAAGCAAAATATAGAAGAACTTGCACATCTGAGAATGTAAACCAGTATCACACTGATCTTTTTAGTTTTGAGATCACATTGATCTCAAAATTGCCTTATATTGAGTTTCCAAGCAACCATCCAGGTATTTCTCATACAGACTGTAATTCAGTTAGATATCTTGATATTGTAGATGTGCAAAGAATTTTTTGAGGTTAAATCAGAACCAGCTTGCTACAGAGGCAGATTATTCAACGTGGATTTAGAATACCTTAGTTTATATCTTACTGTCTTCTTTGTTGGCCAACCCATTAATCTCTTTGAGTCTCGATTTTCTCATCTGTGCCATGAGAATAACGGTACCGCCTCACCTTGCCCACCCTCAGAATTATGAGAATTTAACGAAGTAATGTGAATGGATTGTTAGCTCTTTGGAAGGACTCCATAAATGGTTCCCTTCTGCCTTCATGATGACACCCTCAATTTGTATCATTCCGAGATACCCTGCAGGGGACAGTATAACACAGGGGCTGAGAGCCATTGCTAAGGAGGTGTCACCACTTAAAAAGCAGGTGACTCTGGGCAAATTACTTCAATCCTTTGCTTCTCAGAAATTTTCTCTGCAAAAAGGGGGAAATAATAGTATTTGAGTATTTTAGCACATGACATTTCAAGTATTTTAGCACAGAGCCTGGCACATGGCATGGATCCAGTAACTTTTTAAAATTGTCATTACTGCTGCAACTATAAGGGTTTCTTATTTTCTTTGATGACAGGGCCTATAACTGTCCTCCAGAAATCTGAACAAAAGGTCACTTTGAAACACCCTTGACCACTGTGCTTGCTCTGAGGACAACTGAGTGCCTTTAATTTAGTCTGAAAATGATTGGTTGATTTCCAGCAGAGGGAGGTAAAGGGAGGAACGTCCACAGAATGCCATTTTGCTGGTTTCTCATTCATTTTGACCCACATTTTTTACTAAAATCTCTTGCCAATCCTCTGAGATGTATCCTCCCCAAAATTCGAGGTGTGCTATGTCCCCCAAAGTGACAAGGTTGCTTTGATTCAGTCACTTTTATTTCATTCATCAGCTCTTCCTTTTATTGAATTAATTAAAAAGTCATTTGTGTTTCTGCTGTGCTACTTCCCAGAACCTCTCTGGACTGTAGAGGATGACGTGGGTTATTAGGAGCTAAATTGCAAAGAGAGAGAAAAAGGTTAATTTAGGTTTGTCCTGGCCAAAATTTGGGATTTGGGATATAGCAGTATTTAACAACCTTTATATACATTTTTTTTAACTTTGTACTGGTAGAAATATTTATTGAAACAAATTCACAAATCTATATAAAATGCAGTTTATTAATGTCATAGATACAAAAATATTTTATTTGAAATTATTTTCCCAAATTATCCAAAGATTTGAGTTTATGGCTTAACACCATAACATTTTTAGATCTACTTTTTTTTCTTATCAATTCATAAGCATCAATAGTGGCCCTTGTAAATCATCATAAATGGACCAAAGCATATTGTACATTGTACCAATGTACAAATGTACCACAATGAAATGACCCATTATAAATTAGATAAAAAAGAAAAAAAAAGGAAAACTTATTTAGCTTTGGTCATCTCGCCCTCTGGAAATATATTATTTCTTCTAGACACATGGAAATCCTGAGAATAGCTTGCAAACCCATATTATTACCTTAATAAACCGTTAGGAGTTGGGAACCCCAGATTAGGAATTGCCAGGTATGGCTTTAGCCGGGATCATTAAAACCAAATCATTTAGTAGGAAAGATCTTATGTGTATTGAAGAAAATGATGATTTTAAACTCCAAATGATTTATTCCTTTCTTATTTGTTTCTTTAAATCTAAGGTGTTTATCTTAATTACTAACATACTATAACTAAGTTTTCACTTATTTAGAAGTGAAATAACTACTTTTAGGGGAGGAAGCAAGAGCTCTGGATCAGAAAGATCTGGTTCCACTTACAAGTTGGTCGACATTCAATGAGCTAGTAAACCTCTTTGAGGCCTGGTTTCACCATTTATAAAAAAGATCAGTAACACCTAACTTACAAGATTGGTTTGAGGATGAGAGAGGATGTATGTATAGAGAAGATAGTGACTGGCTCGGTGTAGGTAGTTCTTAAGATGTAGATTATTATGAAGACGAACAAGTCACCATATTCTCAGTGCTCACTATATACCAGGCCTCCGTCATTTTCTGATGAGAAGACTGAGGGATAGCTACTATCAGTAGCTTTCCCCAAGTCATGGAACTATTATATAGCCTATTCATCACTATAGTCCAGCTTTGCTGTGATAACCAACAACCCCCAGATCTCGGTGGCTTTAAATAGCAAAGGTTTGTTGCTCATCTGTGTTCCTGTCCATCTGGGGTTTGGGGCGGGGAGGCGGGGAGGGGGGCTCTGCTCCATGCTGTCCTCACTTGGGAGAACAGGCTGAGGAAAGTGCCACCATCTGGAAGTCTGCTGGTTGCTGGGCCCAGGGGAAGACAGAGAATCGGCCCAAGCTCTTAAAATAGTCTACCCAGAAGTGACAGATCATTTTCCACTCACATTTCATTAGCCAGAGCAAGTCCTATGGTCCTGCCTAACTTCAAGATGATGGAGACGTGCCAGCCTCTCTTGTATCCTGAAGTGTACAAGAACCAGACGTTGGTGACCAGGAACACCTTCCACAGTGCCAGAATTCCAATTCAAACCCAGGTCCCCGTCTTAAACATGGACAAAATAGGGGAGCCGGAACCTCTTACCTCCTCTTAAAGCTGTTCTTTATAACATGGCCATACTGGTACATCTAAAGAAAATGCTCACAATTTACAATATCACCTAGATGTGACCGCTCAAGTCCAAGTGCAAAGGCATGAAGCCAAGCAAAATGAAGGGGATTTATGGGTTTTCTACTTTTTGTGATTATGGATAATTGGAACTGAGTGAGTACCTTCCATTTAAGACTTTGCCTCTTTCTTTGTCATTTAGTTGCCTTTTAAGTCAGTAAAGCTGCATTTTCTCCTCTTGACCTCCTGTCCCTTCTTGCTGATGCTTCTCTACATCATGGCAGACCCCAGTGTTAGCAACTTTGCTTCCCCTTCAGGGAGTCTGCTTCTCCCTCTGACCCTCCTCCCTCTCGTGCTCTCTGTCTCTCATTCTCTCTCTCTCAAATAAATAAAA
>NW_023270447.1:33094846-33227690 GCF_011800145.1 Mirounga leonina
CTCTCGTGCTCTCTGTCTCTCATTCTCTCTCTCTCAAATAAATAAAATAAATAAATAAATAAAATAAAATAAAATAAAATAAAAAAACTTTGCTTCCCCTCCCCCCACCCTTTGGCTTACAGCTGAGGAAATAGCCTCAGTTGCTGTGTGTGACTATAGGGCACATCGGAGGGACGAGGCCATGACATTTTGTGCTTCTGTTTCCAGTGTTGTGGAACTTGGGCTCAAAAGAGCATTCTCCAGCCTCCCTGCCCGACCAACCATTTAGCTCAGGGATAAAAGCTCCCTGTGGAGGGGGCGCCTGGGTGGCTCAGATGGTTAAGCGTCTGCCTTCGGCTCAGGTCATGATCCCAGGGTCCTGGGATCGAGTCCCGCATCGGGCTCCCCGCTCCTTGGGAGCCTGCTTCTCCCTCTGCCTCTCTCTCTCTCTTTCTCTGTCTCTCATGAATAAATAAATAAAATCTTAAAAAAAAAAAAAAGCTCCCTGTGGAGACAGCCCTGCACAGGTGCAGACAATCAACCCTGCAGTCACGATTCCTCCTGCTCAACCCAAATGTGGAATCTGAAGTGGTCTTTATTGAATGAGAGAAAAACTTATTTAAAAAAAAATGTGAAGGAAGGGAGGAATCCCACAATTCTGATCTTGGGCCAGCAGTGGGGGTTGTGTTACTGAACTATACATATTCCAAGGAATTGCCACGTTTTTCTTTCCAAATGCATTTATACAGCTCAGGAGCTGTTTTTTTTTTCACTGCACTGGGTTTTCCTGCAGTTGACGGGTGGATAATCTTGATCTCCAGCTCCCACTCCAGAATGGTTTTCCTGTGTGCATGTTTTGCATGTTTTTTGATGCTTCATCCACACTTGCATTTCTTTTGCAACAATAGGATAAGTCTCATTAATTCAGAATTTCTGATCCCTCCAACAATGATGAAAGTTTTTTTTTAACTTTTGCGCTCTTAGGGAGAAACTGTTGGCTTGAGCAATCATTAGTGAAAGCATACTCAAACTCCTGTAGGGGTGCTTATTTACATGAAACTACTAGATTAATTACCAAAAATATCTTTATCTAGTCAATAATTCTTCAGGATCCTATCAGGTAGCACTTTCTCAATCTGAGTTACAGTATGAATTTGTAAGTAAGAAAGCTACGTTTTTATTTTAAAAGTTACTATAGTTTAGATGGTTTGTTCTGTGAGCTGACTATCACCTACCTCCCATGTGAACAATCCCAGTCTTCTGCTCAAAGCTGAGAATGTACTTCCAACCTGAGGTTAAGAAGTGCAGTTTTGGGGCGCCTGGGTGGCTCAGTTGGTTAAGCGACTGCCTTCGGCTCAGGTCATGATCCTGGAGTCCCTGGATCGAGTCCCGCATCGGGCTCCCTGCTCGGCAGGGAGTCTGCTTCTCCCTCTGACCTTCCTCCTTCTCATGCTCTCTGTCTCTCATTCTCTCTCTCTCAAATAAATAAATAAAATCTTTAAAAAAAAAAAAAAAAGAAGTGCAGTTTTGTTTATATGACCCAATGCAAGGAGTTACAGATCCCCCTGTCCCTCTAGCTGTAGAGAAGAGGAGAACAAGATAATTCAGTCAGCAGTTTGCGATGCCGGCATTCTGGAAGACCAGTACCGTTCTGCTTCCGCAGAAGAGCCAAGGCCATTGTCATTTAAACCAAATGAAGCTGTAAAGTTTTTTAGAGATGGGTGCTCTTAAAGGCTAGAGGATGTGGAATGTTCTATTTGCTCTGTCGGAAAACAGATGTGCGGTAATAAATGAAATTCCTGCTCTTCAGTTTCTTTTCACCAGTCACATTATTGAGCTACTGTTCTTAGAGAAAGTTGGGAGGAGAACAGTTGGTACAACTGAGAATAGTCTTCCTTTGGGATCAGTGACCTGACAGTTATTACCCTCCCCATTGTGTGGTCATGCTTCCTTGCCTCTGGGATGTGGGGAGGAATTGAGCAAAGTGTTCAGAAAGGGAGGTGACCCCACAGATGGGGCTTGACAAAACTGAGCCGTGTTCAAACCCCATTTCCTTGATGAAGCCATTACCTTCCTACCTTTTCTCCCTTTTCTCCTCTTCGTTTTTTCTATTCCAGATCACAACCTCCATTAATGTTTGGGCTACAAGAATGAGAACAGGGTCTGTAGACACTGACTGAGTCCACTGTTGCTCGAGAAGCTTAAGCAGGGAGGTGTTAGCTTGTTAGCTCTTCTCCCCAGGCCCCATCCACCGGGCCAACTCCTGCACAGCTATTAAGGCCCATTGTAAGAACTGCCTCCTCCATGAGTTTTTCTCTGACTTCCCTAGAGAAACTTTTTTGGGGTAGGGCTGGAGAATGTATTTATCAGTAATTACTCGAAAACAATAAAAATAATGAATATCCTTTATTTTTCTTGCAGATTTCTTCATGGTTATGCCTCCCCAGTAGCCTTTATGTTTTTCTCTTTTCCTTCTCTTCTCCTCCATTAAGGCCAATCTTTTTCCTCTCCTGGTATATAATACCTGGGAGAGGGTGGTGAGGAAGAATCGGGGTGTCAAGACTGGAGAGAATAATAATGTGATTCCTTGAGAAGTGATATTCAGCATTACAAAGAGTGGGAACATGGCTGGAAGTGGTGGGGGGCGAGGATAGGACAAGAGCATTAGTTAAAAGGCACCATTACTGCACCTTTTGCGTACTTCCATCATAGCACTTAGCACTTTGTCATTCTTTGCCCACATGTCTATCGAGCCGATAGCTTTCAAGCTTGAGGGCAGACAGGAGTTCTGGTCATCTTTGAGACCTCGGGTGTAGTAAATACCACTGATTTCCCGTGGCCACCACATAAGTTCATTGACTACAATTCAATTGATCTGTCTGCGGATTCAATCCAACTCATAAGTAGGAATAGAAGGATCTGGAGACATCTTGCCTGTCTGGGTTACTCAGAACTCTGAATGAGGGATATCCCTTTAAGTCTGTCACTCTGTCGTACATGCTCTCTCAGCCTTTCCTATCCCTAACGCCATGCTTCACTAAGTGGCTTACTGGAATTAAGCTAATTAGGGAAGCTTATTAGGGAAGGCTGGAAAACAAGTCAGGTTTGAAGTTAAGTCCTTGTGCAGGTGCTTTTCATTCTCCAGCTTCTCAGTGCTGTAGCTTTGAGTGACCTAAGCTAATGTTGGAGGATGTAAGGTATCAGGGAGCACTCTTACAAACTTAACCATCTGCACAATTGGGACCTGATGAGATGCTTACCTTACTGACTGTGGTGTTATATGGGTTGATAAAAGAAAGTAGCCCTGGGTGACATCAGATCATCATGCATAGTAATTTTATCTGGGAAGAAGTCTGGATGACTTCACCTTTTTTTTTTTTTTTACTTTCTTTTTTTTTTTTTAATTTTTTATTCTTATGTTAATCCCCATACATTACATCATTAGTTTTAGATGAAGTGTTCCATGATTCATTGTTTGTGCACAACACCCAGTGCTCCATGCAGAATGTGCCCTCCTCAATACCCACCACCAGGCTAACCCATCCTCCCACCCCCCTCCCCTCTAGAACCCTGTTTGTTTTTCAGAGTCCATCGTCTCTCATGGTTCGTCTACCCCTCTGATTTCCCCCGCTTCATTCTTCCCCTCCCGCTACCTTCTTCTTCTTCTTTTTTTTTTTTCTTAACATATATTGCATTATTTGTTTCAGAGGTACAGATCTGAGATTCAACAGTCTTGCACAATTCACAGCGCTTACCAGAGCACATACCCTCCCCAGTGTCTATTACCCAGTCACCCCATCCCTCCCACCCCACCCCCCACTCCAACAACCCTCAGTTTGATTCCTGCGATTAAGAATTCCTCATATCAGTGAGATCATATGATACATGTCTTTCTCTTCACCTTTATTTGTGGGAGAAAGATAAACCCGTGGGAAGACGTGTTCCTCCCAACCATTTGTGAATTCCCTCATTTGCTTCTTGAGCACCTACTCTGTGAGAGGCACTGTGACAGGTGCTCCGATAAAATGGTGAAAGATGTGGTATCTGTTCTCAGAGTTCGAAAGGTCAATTACCTTTCTGATTGCAGTAACAACATAAACTTTTGCTGTAATGGGCCAGACAGTAAATATTTTCCGTTTTGTGGGCCATGAGTTGATGTTGTAACTACTCAGTTCTGCCTTCATAGCACCAAAGTGGTCATAGATGATTCATAAACAAATGGGTGTGGCTGTGTTCTATTAAAACTTTATTTAAGGTTATGGAAACGTGAATTTCGTGTAATCTTCATGTATCATATAATATTCTTCTTCTGATTTTTTCGAACCATTTACAAATATAGCAACTCTTCTTAGCTTGTGGACTGTACAGAAACAGGCAGGGGACTGGATTTGGCCCTTGAGCCATAGATCTCCCACCCCTGACCTAGGAGATGGTCACTGGTAGTTTAGATCTGTGATTCCCAAGTGTAGCTCCTGTTCAACCAAAGTGGAGATCTGCTTGTCTCCTGCCCCCAACCCCAGCCCCACAGGTCTTCTACAAAACAAAAATCTTTTTATAAATTTATGGTACTACTGGGGACATCTGGGGACTTGTTTACCTGTGAGAAAATGAAAATGACCCCAGTGACTATTTGGTCTCTGAAACAGCTTTAGTTTTTTTTTTCCTTTTTTTTCCTTTTTTTCCCTTTCTCTATCTCCATACTAGAAATTAACATAAAAATTCTTTCTGGCTAAATTCCCAATACAATTTCACAGTGAGCATTTTCTGAAGTGAAAATTAGTAGCTTCCTTGCAGTTTTCATCAGGGATGTGAAATTGTGCAGCTCACAGGGGTGGAGAACTCAAACCCCATTTATGAATTAGTACATGCTGCCGAGAGTACCTTGCTGTCTGCTGAGTGCCAGGGATTCTTTTCTACAGAATCCTGAGTATCTACATAGTGTATTTTAATTTCCTTTCTCATTCCACCAGTGAGCAAATACCATTTTCTATTTGCACAAATGAATTAATATGTAACAACTAGTACCTGTATGAGATTATATTATTTACACCATCCTTAGGGGTTGGCAGCGCTTGGGCAAATTATAATGTCTTTCTCTAGTACCCCTTCCCTCCTGGCCAATTTTTATCCAGGTGAAATGTAGTTAACAGGGAGCAAGAAGGACACCATCAAATAGGAACCACAGGCAGTAGGAGTAGACATCTATGGGGCAGGTCTGGCTCAAGTCCCATTTGTGGCTGCACAGTGATTAGGTATCTATAGAACTTCCTTGTTGAAGCGTAAGATGCCACTTTCACATCTCACATCTTTTTTCTTTGACAACCTCTGCTTTTCTCTAGCTCCAGCCTTGGTCCCCAAAGCAGCCTTGAGTCCTCAGTCTCAGGATCTAAGCCATTGAACTAGAACTCTATTTTCCCCCTGCTGGGATGGCTCTGATCTTTCAGGTCAGAAAATTCTGATGGCGGAGGAAATTTGACCCCTGCGGCAACTCACAGGAATCATGGGGGAAGGAATGTTGTCATTGTTAAAAAACAACACTGTGGGCTTTGGAATCAGAGAGATTTGGATTTGAATCCTTGTTTTTCCACTTAGGAGCTATTGTAGAGTTCAAGCAAAATAATTAGCTCCTCTGTGTCTTAGCTTGGGTAGCTGTGAAATGGAGGAGAAAACCTTCCTCACAGAATAGAGAGGAGGATTAAATGAGATAATGATCATAAAAGGCTGAGGAGAGCATTGAGTAAGTGGTCAATAAAAAGACTACCACTTTGACAAGATTTAAAAAATCTGTTTCCTTCATTTATACACCGAATGTTTGTTGAACATTACTGTTTGCTTCTGAGGAGACCGAGAAATAAAATCCATGTACCACATGAACTAGAGGCCCTCACGTTCAAGTAGAAGAGACAGCCATCTGCCAGCAAGGGCAGTCGTGCAGAGTGGGGGTGTAAAACAGAGGTACGCCCAGGGAGAGCGGGGCCCCAGACATGGGAGTCATCAGCACACCTGGGGACGTCAGAGAAGGTGGTGTGCAAGGTAAGTGTTGAAAGATGCATAGAAGTTAGTCCAGTGGTTAAGGGAAGGAGTATGTTCCCATTCACAGGATGGTTCAAGATTTGGTTTTGCTAGAGGTAAGGGTAGCAGAGGGGGAGAAAGTGGTCACAGTGGGACTGATGAGGGATGCAGGGGTCCAGTGATGAGGGACCTTGAATATCAAGTGAAGGAAACCGGACTCTGACATGCTCAGTGGGTCTTTATGATGTGTGGGAAAGCAGAATGCCTGCAAGTGTTTGAGCTAGAATGGAGATCCGTGGAGGGCTCAGTCACCATGGATGTGTCCAGCCTGTCCCTTACACAGGAGGAACCTGAGGCCAGAGATCAAGTCCTGCAACAAACAACCTGACAAAGTAAAACAGGATGCGGGAAAGGTCATCTAAGTCCAGTGCTTTAAGCTTCCTCCACACCAAGGGCCTCTCCTGTAAATCCAGGCTTCTTCACGGAAGCCCTGCCTTCTCTGTGCTGGATTCATACAAGGGCGATTCTAGCATGCTCCTGAGAAACTGCACGGTTCCACCTTCTGAACTTCAGACCTATGGGCACTGCCTGCTGGGAGTGGGGACCTCAGTAGGAGCAAGGATGGAGATTTTCCAAAGAGGAAATGAAGGGATTGCCATGCCTTTGAGATCAGAATCAAAATCAAAACCCCAAACAGATTGAGAAAGACCTCTTTCTTTCCCTTGAACTTGCAATCTAGGGACTGTTTTACAACTGAAAGCCCATGCATCACCGTGGAGCAGCTCTGGACTTCCATTACCCTACCTGCAGCCACCACCCAGCCCTTCTTCCCCAGGGCCTAGCAGGAAGCACACCAGCCTAAATGGGTGTGCGTGAGTGAGTGAGTGAGTGAGTGTGTGTGTGTGTGTGTTGTTTCCAGATTACAGGTGCCTGGGGAACCCGCGCCCAGGGCAACAGAGCATGGGCCTGGGTCTCCTCCCACATTAGGACCCAGAAAAAGTGAGCTGCCCTTGCAGCTTCCCCAGGCTCCGCTCCAGCAGCGCTTGGGCCTTTCCAGAACCTCCGCGCTCGCCTTCCCTCCTCCCTTAGCAACCGCGAGGCTGTGGATACCGCCAGCGAGTGGGGGCCCGGGAGGCCACAGGGCAGCTCTGCGGCGGCGGCGGCCCAGCTCAGGTGGCCCGCGCACGGGCGACCGCATTGCGGAGCCACCCTGCGAGCGCAAGTGTCGCTGCGCCAGCGCGCACAGGGCCCCGCGCACCCGACCTCCGCACCTGCCGCGGGGTCCAAAAGGGATCCTGCAAAAATGAGCCATTCTCACCCGGCTGGGTAAGTGACAACTGGAGCTTTTCCACCCCGCGGCAGGTGGCGGCTTCAGCCAGCGGCCCCTCCTCCTCCCTCCCGCTGCGGGGGAAGGGGCGAGAGGGGGAAGCGAGAGGGAGGCTGGGGAAGAAGAAACAAATAATACGGATTCTGGGTTGCGCTGAGGATGGCAGAAATCCCAGGCTTCCTATCTCCTCCCTCCCTTTCCTCGCTTCTTTCACCGACGTTCGCCTCTTTGAAATTTTCACTCTGGAAGGATTAAAAAATGGATGTGAAAAACGCATACATTAAGCAGGGACGTTAGCTGGGATCAAAAAGATCCCATGGCGTGGGACTTGTGTGTTTGAATGCAGAAGTAGAGGTCACCAAAATATGCATTCGTTTGGAGCTTTGGGAACGAGAGATAAATTTTCACTGTGGCGTCTTGCAGAGAAACGAGGTGTGAGTTGATTTAATGTCGAAGCAGGTTCTAGTGTGAGGAGTGCCCCTTATTTCAGGGTCATAGGGATCCTTAAAAGGGTTTTGACCAGGGAAGGTGGTATGATACTGAAGAGGAAGGAGAGAAGGAAGGAATTGTGTCCTTGTGTGTTTACACATGATCTCCTGTTGCTTTGGGCAGGGTGCCTCCTCAGAAGATGTATTTGGCAATTATTTAATCTATTCTAGAAAGTTAACACAGTCATTATTGGATGTTGTTTAAGAAATAAAAGGTCTTGGTCCTTTTGTTGGAAGGGAGAATATCCAATGTCCTCCTAAATTAAACAATGTAATGCATATTAGGTGGTTTTTTTATTATGATACATCTAGTAAGCAGATCATATTCTAGTTGATCTTGCAACTAATTTGAAAATGTTTTCCTTTTTAATTGGATTTATTGCACATTTTCAAGAGCAGCAAATTAGTAGAGGACAACATATTTAAGATCATTTGGAGTTTGTGATGTCTGAAATACCACATTAGTCATTGTGTTTAGGATTTATAGTCGAACTTCAAGATTTTATTTTTTAATGAATTCACTGAGTGTAATGATGTGAACAGAATGTTTGAAAAACTAGAGGTATACAAGGTGCCATGTTGGAAGTTAATTTCAGAACTTTTTTTGGAAAGCAGTGTAGCTCCAACTAAACAAGCTTCTCATTTTATCTCAAATTGAATTTAGTTTAGGTACTTTAACACTTTGATGCTGAACTCCGGTGCAATTTTAGTTAGCCGTGGGTCATGTGGGTTGTAAATGGCCCTATTTTTCTGCAGCTGCTGTTTGCAGTATGTCCACATTCGGGAAAATGAATGTGTCAGTCATGGTTGTCTTCCTATGTTTTTCAAGTTTTTGGCTAAGTTAGAATCTTATTAGGCCATTTAATCATCCATTTTAAAATGTGGAAAAACCTGTAGCTGCTTATTAAATTGTGCATGATTAAGATTTCAGAAACTGAAGTGAAATTTTTTTGAAGCTCCGTTAGTTCCAAGCACATTGGAAAAAAGGAAAATTTATGATCTAGGGAGGGAGTATGCTTCATGGTAGTCTTCGAGAAAGATATTAAGATGGTAACAATAATTTTGCACTAAAATTGTAAGCTCCTGGAGAGTAGGCACTATCTTATTAATCTTTGTGCCTCCTTTACCTAGGTCCATGTTCTGCGTAAAGTAAAGCTCAGTAAATGTTTGTTGAATGAATGGTGTGTTCTGACACCCCCTCCAGTCTGGAGGTGGACGTATTCACATATGAAAAGCATACTAGAGCTGAACAAGTGTTTACCATGTGCCACGCTGTAAAATAATGCTTCACATGATATACCTCGTTTAATTTTCCCACCCATTTCATGTGGCAGGTTCTAGTCACCCTCATTCTCACAGGGAAGGAAACTAAGGTCTGAAAATTTCAAAAGGTCTCACAGGTAGGCAGGTGTCAGGGCTGGAAAGCAAAACCAGGCTGTCCAGTTTCACAGCCTGTGCACTTGCAATTACACTGCATTGCGTCTCATGGCCAATAGCTGAGATGTATTGGAGCCCTAGATATATAGAAATTCCTATCCAGATCAAACCAACATCTGACAAGTGATTGCTGTACATGGCTATCTAGCATTTTGATATATAATTAGACAATTATTTTGTAGCAACGTGTATATGTGTATTTTTTTTGTTTTTAGTTCATCAAAAGTAAATGAAAACAATAAACGTAAGAATAACAACTCTAAATGCCTTAGAATTCATCCAAGAACAAAATTATTCAAATTGCTGAAGTTTCTCGTCAATATAAGTAGGGATTATTTTTCTTGCCTATGCCACCATTTGGAAATAATAAAAGTTTCAGTACCAAATAAAAGGTTTCATTAAAGCTGAGAAAGCTTTTCCATCATTGCTGAAGCAGTTTGTACTTATTACATTTTAAGGATAAATGGTAATGAAGTGCAGTGGTACAATAAAACAGAAATTTCGAATCCCTAAAATTCCACCAATCAATAAGTGATGCCCTGATGCTTTCTCTCGGTGCTTCCTTGGAGTTCCACTGCTCATTTAATTACAGCTTGAAACACTTGATGTAAAAATTGCAAAGGGCCTGTGCTGACTTAGTTCAGATAGAGTTTGGAGTAAATAAAAATGGTCTTAAAAACTTCTGCCAAAGATTACAATAGAGACTTTGAATCTGAGCTGCATTGTAATTTGGGGGAAGTCAACTATAAAACACGGCTCCTGGCACTGCCCTCTCTGATGCAATTGTTTTAGAGTGGAAAATTTCAACTGATAGTCCCTCAGGTTTGCTAAATCTCACCCTGAGTTGCTCTTTCTGTGCACGTGCACGTGTCTGTGGGTTGCACTCTAGTCCTGGAGGTGGAATGGGGATTTTATACCCCTCAGTCATGCATGAGGATGAAATGATACGGCTCTTCTAACTCCTTCAAAGGATCATCACTGAATCCATGTGAAGTTGACTCCCTGTGTGAAAGATAAGCTTGGCTCTAAGTAGAGATAGTCACACTCATCTGTAAATTTGCTTTAAGGAATTGGAAGAATGGGGGGCATTATGGTTTATGACAAGATAAAAATGCAGAAGATGTATGCTTGGAAAGATTGCTCCAAGGCTTAGACACACTTATTTTTAAAAATTTAGACTTATTATTTTATGTCTTTTTAATGTAAACAAATGTTTCTGTACTGGCGGAGTACAGATCTCCCTCGACTTATGACAGGGTTACGATCCAATAAACCCATTGTAATGTAAGTCCAAAATGCGCTTAATACACGGAACCTACTGAACATCATAGCCTTGCCTACCTTAAACGTGCTCAGAACAATTACATTAGCCTATATATTTGGGCAAAATCATCTCATACAAAGCCTGTTGTATAATAAAGTGGTAAATATCTCATGCAATCTATTGAATGATATACCGAAGGTGAAAAACAGAATGACTATCTGGGTACATACAGGACAGTATAAGTGTATCAGTTTTTTATCCTGGTGACTTAGAGCTGACTGGGAGCTACCACTGCCCAGGATCACCAGAGGCTATCATCCCCCATATTGCTAGCCTGGGAAAAGATGAGAATTCAGAATTCAAAATGGTTTCTCCTGGGTCGTATTTATGTACCGTCGTAAAGTCAAAAAATCATAAGCCAAACCATTGTAAGTTGGGGACCATCTGTATACTGAAGTGTGGTATAGAAAGAATTAACCCATCCCTAGTACTTGCTGATAACTCAGTCCTTCTTCATCAAAGGCAGGTGAAAACTGCTGGGAGTAAAACTGTCAATTTTTAGATAGTGGATATATATATACATATATATATCCAAAAGTGACAACAAATTATCAACCCACCATGTCATTTACAATTGGAGTTCTCATTGCACTTTGTCTCTGCCTTTTTTGTTTGTTTGGTTCAACAGGGTATTTTTTAAAAAAATTGTGATATAATTAACATATAACACTAGTTTCAGGTGTACGATATAATAATTCGATATTTGTTATGTCCCGCAAAATGATCAACACAAATACTGTATGATCTCACTTATATGTGGAATCCAAAACAACAACAACAACAACAACAACAAATGAACTAATAGATACAGAGAACAGAACAGATTGGCAGTTGGCAGAGACGGGGCTGGGTGGAGGGAGGGTGGTGGTGAAATGAGTGAAGGGAGTCAAAAGGTACAAACTTCCAGTTGATAAATAAATCATGGTGATGTAATGCACGTCATGGTGATAATAGCTAATAAGACTATTTTTTTTTAAATTTGAATGTTGCTAAAAGAGTAAATCTTAAAAGTTCTTATACACACAAAATTTGTAACTGTGTGGTGATGAATGCTAACTAGATTTATTGTGGTGTCTCTGCCTTCCTAGCAAAGTGTAGTGATTTATATGGCTATAGTAACATTCTAGTCTGTTCGTTGCTCACCACTCTCCCACCACCAAAATTATCTTTGTTACACAGAAAATCAGACTTGAAGTCATTAAATATTTGAATTCAAATTGGGTAGTTTCTACTCACCCTCCTGTTATATATTAACAATTTAACTTCAGGAATAAATTGTTTCTGACTAAACGAGGTGAATTGAATATGTTCATTTGTCTTGGCTTCTTCTCCGATCATCTATTATAGAATCTGCTCTTTTTGTTATAGATGGGATGTCATCTCTTATCCCTTTGCTTAACAAACCTGTTCACATACATAGGTGGGATTGGAAAGGGATTTGTTTGTACAACATCACTCAATTCTTTGAATTTCTTCAGAGTTATATTGCCAAAAATCACATAGTGATCTATCGCCAAAAAATGTTTTCAGTGATCTTTCAAATGTGATCCTTCACTTATGCTAAAAGCAGAGGGTTGGACATCACTTGCAATCATATCTGTTGCCCAGTCGTGAAAGCACTTGTTGTATTAACATCTATGCAATAGTTCAGGTAGTCCTTTTACTTTTCAGATATCCTTCTAAGTTTAGTGCACCCTAATAAGACACTGGGTGGTGAGAGGTGTGCCTTTCTTTTGTAAAAATGGAAAGGTGATTATAAAAGGGAAGGGGGGTATGGATCAATATGGTGTGGAAGTGCATTTGCAGTCAGATCAGTTTTAGGAGAGCACAGAAGAAACTAGAGGGTCTAGAAATTAATTCCCCTAAAACTATCCTTGCCCTTAGGAAAGTTCCCTTAGGAAAGTCTTTAGGTATCCTAGGAATGTGCATATCCCAGTATGTACATTTCTTGTGTAGAAAACAGGGCACTGTCAGATGCAGTCTACTGTAGCACCCCACTTCCTTTCTCAAAATCTCTGCTGAAGGAAGGCCTCTCTAACTGCAAAAAGTGGAGACTTCCCCAACTTATTTTGATTATTAATAACTACAAACAGTTTTTCAGGGGATAAGAAAATAAAACTTCTGTGACCCAATTTTCAAACCCAGAATCAGCCTCAAATAATCTGGGTCTGGTTGTTTATGTATTTTCAGGACTTTTAAGTTTCCAGAGATACCATTTTCGATGAAATTTTAGATTCTGGAATATAGTACTGAAATAATCTTTTTAATTTTAATAAATAATTTTGGTACAGACCAAGAGAAGTAGTATGCAGATTGAATTATTGGATCTTTCCTGCCAATGACCTACTCAGTTCCCCCCACAAATAGTTGAAAATAGTGTAGGCTTTGGAGTGATTCCGTAAATGTCCATGGGTTTAAAATAAACTGTTTAATTAGGTGGGGGTAAAACCTGTAAAAAAGAAAAAAAATCTAGGATTCAATATTCATATAGATTTGCAAGCATCTTCGTCACCTTTCCCTAAACTTGAAGTCCCAAGTGATACATTATGAATATGATTTATATTTTTCAAAAGGCGAAGGGAAGAGGACAATCATTTGAGTCACAGTCAAAGTAAAACCCTTGGCACTACAAACAAAAATAAATATAGTGAACTGACGGACATTTATGCTTTCAGTTAAAATAAACTATTTAAGGTAAATGTATTATATATAGTTACCTCATTAAATTAATTTTTGGGGGCGCCTGGGTGGCTCAGTTGGTTAAGCGACTGCCTTCGGCTCAGGTCATGATCCTGGAGTCCCGGGATCGAGTCCCGCATAGGGCTCCCTGCTCGGCGGGGGGTCTGCTTCTCCCTCTGACCCTCCTCCCTCTCATGCTCTCTGTCTCTCATTCTCTCTCTCAAAATAAATAAATAAATAAAATCTTAAAAAAAAAACAAAAAACAAAAAACATTAAAAAAATAATTAATTAATTAATTAATTAATTTTTGGTTTGAATGATCAATTACTGGTCCTGATTGCATGGAATAAGACTTGGGCAATGCCCTCAAAGGGGACTTACTTGAGTGTATAGACACTGCATTTTGATTTTTCTTTAGTTCCTTGCTTTGGCCTACCTCTGTGGTTCTGAAACTTATGCATACAAAGAATTACTGAGTGGTGCGGCATACACAAAACCATGACTATCATACTTTATGGATTAAGCTCATAATTTTTTTTTTAAAGATTTTATTTATTTGAGAGAGAGAGCACATGAGAGGGGGGAGGGTCAGAGGGAGAAGCAGACCCCCACTGAGCAGGGAGCCCGATGTGGGACTCGATCCAGGGACTCCAGGATCATGACCTGAGCCGAAGGCAGTCACTCAACCAACTGAGCCACCCAGGCGCCCTAAGCTCATGATTTTTAAGAATATTTTTTACCGTATAAAACATTTGCATCTTGTGCTAACTAAAAAAGTCAACCCAAATGTTAGGTAGGATTCCACTATACCTCTGGTTTCTAACTTATCAGAAGCCATTTGTTTTTTTTACTAGCTAGAAGCTCTAAATAACTCTCCTCTTCCAAGAATTCCAATTAGGGAACACATCCTTCATTGACAACATCATTGCTGCAGGTTGTTATATTAGAAAATATATTTGGATTAAAGTAATTCACCTGAGAGCTTGCCTTTCTGGGTTAATGTCTTTCCAGAGAAAAGAGAAAAAGATGTTACAAGTTCAGTAGATGCAGCTTGAAAAATCATGCCTTACTGAGATTCTGTCAATATTAGGATTAGAAGTTTTTTGAGAGTCGTTGTCAAAGCATTGCTTTTATATTGAGCCACAAGACACATACTTTAAAAGTGAAGAACATTTCAAAGTGTAGATATATGGGTCAGGCTTCCTTAATAACTTCTCATTCTCTTTAGGGTCTCCTCTGACCCTCATTCTTCTTGTCTTCCGATCTCTTTTGTATGGTTAACTCTTTTTTGGTCTATGGACAGATTACTGTGAGGTGCAATTTCTTTTTCTGCCCAATGCTTTGGGGGATCTCTTTGGAGAGCTTCATTATCCTCTCCATATCCATCCAAACTACCTACCTGGATATGGTAGGATCCAGAAGTATCTGTTCCCCTTTTGGATGGATCATCAATGACCCATCTCTGTTTGCCAACACAGATAATTTGGAATCAAAGTGTGGGTTTCTTTTTACTCAAGAAATATATTCCTTGTTTATGTCTAAATCCAAGTTACATACTTCAATTGGTTGTCTTTTTCACTGTGCTTATGTTATGGGCTGAATTGTACCCCCAACCAAATTCATATGTAACATGCTAACTCCCAGTGCCTCAGATGTGACTGTAGTTTGAGATATGGTCTTTAAGAAGTAATTATGGTTAAATGAGGTCAGTGGGGTCATTAATCTCATATGACTGGTGTTGTTATAAGAAGAGGAGGTTAGGACATAGACACACACACAGAAAGAAAACCATGTGAAGATAGAAGGGGAAAAAATGGCCATCTGTAAGCTAAAGAGAGAGGCCTGGAACAGATCTTTCCCTCATGGCTTTCAGAAGAGACCAACCCTGTTGACAACTTGATCTTGGACGTCTAGTCTCCAGAACTGTGAGACAATAAGTTTCTGTTGTTTAAGCCCCCCAGTCTGTGATACTTCGTTATGACAGCCCTCCGGCACTAATACAACCTGTTTGTCACTGCTGATGCTCTTTATTACTTGGTCCTGCAAAAGTTAAAGATGGCCTTTATGAGAAATGTAGTCACTGGAAATAAATGATTTAACAATATGAGGCTCATAAAGAGTGGAGATTGGAAGCCAAAAGTTGAAAAGGGAGATAAAACTCAAAGCAAACAAAGTATGATTAAAGCACTAGTGAGGAGAAGTAATTAAGATAATAAGTCAGTGGTCTCTACTGGTAAGTATTGAACTTTTCTGTTTAGTCTGATTCGTAATCAAATTACTCCCTACCTCTCAGCATCTTACACTAGTTGGGATAGAAAATTGAACATTTTAAGCTGGTGATCCATTTTTCTGTGACTGTTATTATTTTCTTATAATAGTAATAAACATTTATAAATTAATGAAAATTCTTAGGGCAAAATACTGAAACAAAGGAAAAGACAGCAGGGAACTAAACAGACAATATAAATTGCACATAGTAGTTATGAAACAGCATTAAAAACTAAGGATTTTAAATTGAATTGAATCAGTGTTTTATAGTAGCAGTTAATCTGACATTCTCTATATGCCATGGATTATAATATTTTATATTTGTGAATATTATGTGGCTCTCATATTAAGAACTTGTCTCTCTTCATAGCTTGCTCCAAGATGTTTACAATAATGTTTCTGTTGTTTAGATTCAAATAAAAATAATCTGCTGTAAATGAGAATAATAGACTTGGAGGGGATATCAAGTCTCTAGGTACTAGGTATACAAGTTATTTTTTATTTTCTTCCTTATATTTATCTGTATTTTGAAAAATTTCTACTTTGAGCAAAAAATAAAAGAAAAAAGAAAAATTGCTTGAAATCCTCCCACTAATGATCATAGTTAGGTTTTTTGGTCATTATAGTTTTTCTTCATTTTCCTATGTATTATCCTACTTTTAAAGCTATACTGACAAAGCTATATTATTTGAAAAGCTGTTTCTAAGACAGTACTGTTTTTAAAGTTACACCAACAAGTACCAGGAGGGCAATTCCCTCATAGCATTCCAGTTGTCTTCATATTTCCCTTGTAACTACAAACGTTTTGAGGGTAGAGACCATACCTCTCTACATATTTTGGTCCTTCATGTACTTCAGGACTATGCCCTGCACTTAGCTCAATAATTGCTGACATAAGTCTCCTATGTTAGTGATCATTTGTGATTAATTTCAAGAATACATTTGCTCATTCATTCAATTAATATTTACCAAGTGCGAGTATGTACTAGTTACTAAGCTGCCATTTTAAGCACTTACTGTGCTCCAGAAATTCATCTGAGTTCTTGAAGAAAACCTAAATAGTGACTTTAAAAAAAAAAAAAGTTTTCAAAAGTCACTGAACGTCATTGAGTTTTGCTGTCCAAGGGCAGTAGGGTAATTATATCAGTTAAGAATACATTCAACTGTAGGTAACAGAAAACCAAACAAACAGTGCCTTAAACCATAACAACATTTATTATTTATTTCACAAGTAGTCTGGAGGTAGGTGATTCAATTTTTTTTTGTAATATCAGGACTTGGGTCCTTACCTGTACAATTTTCTTGGTCTTTTCCTTATGGTAGCAAGACGATTACCCTAGATCCAGTCATTATATTTTTATAAAAGCATCCAAAACAGAAAGGAAAAAGATGGCTGAAAGAAGAAATTTTTAAAAAGATTTTATTTATTTGTCAGAGAGACAGAGAGAGAGAGAGAACAAGTGGGCGGCGGGGGGACAGGCAGAGGGAGAAGCAGACTCCCAGCTGAGCAAGGAGCCCATGCGGAGCTCGATCCCAGGACCCTGGGATCATGACCTGAGCCGAAAGCAGAGGCTTAAACAACTGAGCCACACAGGTGCCCGAAGAAGAATTTTTTTAATCAAGGAGGAAAACATTTCCAGAACATTCCAACACTTTCCTTTAATATCTCATTGACCGGAACTGCATCAGTGGGCATGCCTACCTGCAAGGGAGTGTGGGAAAGAGTGTATTGACCTTTACAAGCTCAGTGGGAGACAGACAAAGGAGAAGGGTTTGGGAATGGATTCTGGGACCAGTCCACAGTGTCCTGCAGCACAGTGCGTCAGTAGTTAGCTGTCTAGCTCCATACTATGATCTGAGCTCAGATTTGTCACACAGCTGTTGTGTGGCCCTACATTAATTCTGCATAATCCCTCTGATTCTTGATTGGTTTTTTTTTTCATCCATGTGGAAAATACGTCTGTTGTGTAGGTTGTGAGGATTAAATAAAATCCTCTAAAACATTTAGCACTGGGCCTCCCATATAGTAAGTGTTAAATATGCTAACTTAGTGCTTGGTAGCACTGGGACAGGTACTAATGTACATAAATAAGCCCGAATTTCTGTAAGAGAACTTGCACACTGAAGTCCTGAGCTAGATGTAGAGTTGGATTAATTGGACAAGGCATTCCTGGAGAGATTAATTTTGGGGGAAAATTTTGGATACATATATAAAAGATACATACAGATACACTATCCAGAAACATTTAAAGAGAATAAAAAGTACTCTGTAAGTACATGGTACAGATATCCCCTGCTTTTCCTAAGTTTGCATTAAACCACTTTTCTAAAGACCCATAGAGGACCTGTTTTTGCTAACAGAAAGTAGTCTGAAGAAGATTTTTGCCTTTAGAAATCAAGGTGAAAAGCAAAATAGGGTCTAGCATGTGTTTGCAGCGAGCCTTTAGGGAGGCAGCACACGTGCTGAGCAGCAAGAGTGGCCCCGCCAAGCACTTTCTCTGGGAACTACACTCAGCATGTCGGCATTAGCCACCACAGCTTTGAACTCTCTGTTGGTATCTGTGCTTTATATTGATTTAGTTTGCTCATTCATTAGCAAGATGTGTCCTAAGGTATCAGAAATGCTTACGGGAGGTTACTTCTTGGGTCTGGGAATACTCAAAAATGTTTTCGTGTAATTCAATGGTGATTGCTTCTTTGCTTTACGCCATTTTGGTTTACGAAAGACTTCACAGGAACACTCTACTTTCGGTTAGCAGGGAAACCTGTAGTATCATTGTAGTTGCCTGTTATGACTTTGAATAAGTGAGAGGAGACAACATTTGCTTATTTATTGAGCTGACATCGTCTTAGGAGCAGGCAAGGATGCTATAAAACCAAGTGAAATCTGGCCTGGCCTGAGAAATCGATACCTCAAATTTGGTTTTGCCGTTAGGTTCCACTTATTGTCTCTTGCTCATTTTTAGAACCTCAGATACAACACTAAATATACACACTAGGTTTGTTTTGGTTTGGTTTTGGTTTTTTGGTTCTTTTTTTTAAGTGAAAGATCTTTGCCTTTAATTCTAGGTCAAATTAATTTCAGATTTATTTCTGTTCATCTTGTAAACCTTCATAAAGTGAGTTTGGATATTTCTTCCCCTTGAAATCAGTAGTCTGGAATCTCTCAAACTACCAGCAAATGGCTCTTTCACCGTAATTCATAGGGATTTATATAAGGTTATCACTGTTAAATTTTTCTTTCCTCTCAAACTTGAGACTTAGAGCTTTGGCCCAGGCTGGAATCTTCCAGAATAGGAAATGGGCTTAGGGAGTGAGTGAGGCCAACCTGAGGTTGCAGTCTATGTAGAGGGGTATTGAGGTTCCAGTCCTTGGTGAAGAGATCAGCCCACAGAAGAAAAAAAGGTAAAGTCTGAAGTTTCAGGACCAAATGCAAGAGCTTGGGGCAGGAACCAGATATCCCAAAATCCTATTTCAGGCAGTAGGGGAGCTCAAGAAGCAAGCTGGGAGACAAGGTCCAAGGAAATTTAGAAACTGTCGGGGGAGTGTGGACAGAAGGTTAGGGCATTTCATAGGGGGCACAAACAAGGACTTTAAGTCTCTGAAAGTTTGGAACAGTCTGAAAATCATCTTATTTTTGTGTGTTCTTCTAAATGAAAAGGAATGATATTCCACAAGGAAAATCAATGTTTCATTAAAAAAAAATGAGATGAACATGCTATAGTAGAAAGAGGAATATTTTTGGGGTCAGAGAGACATAGGTTTGAATCTCAGTTGTGCCTTATGGGGACATAGGAAAGTTAATTACTCTGTGCCTCACTTTCCTCTTTCAAAAATTGGGGCTAATAAATACCTTCCTTGCAGGAATATTGGCACATAGTAGAGACTCAGTGAGTGGCAGCTATTGTGTGTTTATATTGATCTTCGTGAAAAGCATATGTTGCTTAAGTCTTTTTTGTTTGTTTGTTTTTTTCTTGCTTAATTTTTCCAGCTTTATTGATATATAATTGACAAATAACAGTATTTAAGTTTAAGGTGTACAGTGTGATGGTTTTATATATGTATGTTTTATGAAATGATAGGTTAGTTAGCACATCCTTAAATCTTTAGCATCTAATTCTTAAAGTACATCAACTCAGTGGTAACTTCCAAAATCCATTGAGCATTTAGTATGTGATAGGTAATTTGCTAAGTTTTTACTATGACTCATTTAATGCTCTAAATGACTTTAGAAAATAGCACTATTATTATTTCCATTTTCAGAGGAAAATATAAGGCACAGGGAAGTTAAGTACCTTGCCCCTTGTTGCTAATCTACTCAGTAGCTGAGATAGTTAAATAGTTAAGATTCAAACTCAGGAAATTGGACTTGAAGTGAAACTCTTAACTACCATACTCTGCCTACTCAAGACACCGCAGGAGGATATTGGTGGTAGAATAATCTAGTCATGATGTTTCCATGCTTAAAACCCTCCATGGCTATTAGAAAACTGGCCAGTCCCAGGCCCGTTGGGCATACCATCTTAAAGGCCACTCCTTTGACTTTTAAACAGTTGTTCCTTTTATTAAGCCAAACTGTCCTCTCTGTACTTTCCACCATCATTTGGGATCATCCTGCCTTCTTAGCATCTTTCACAGGTCAACCATTCACTTATCTGACCCCTATATGCTTTCTCTTCTTTAGGCTGAGCTCTTTGGACTGTAGACTATACCTTGTAGAACACAGTTCAGCTTAGTGGTTAAAGCAGAACAGTCCCTGATTTGAATTGTGGATCTGCCTTTAACTAGTTATGAGCTGCTCATCCAAGCACTCTATGCCTTAGTTTACTCTTCCGTGAAGAGGGTGGATAATAGTACTTTGCAGGGTTGTTTTGAGAATTAAAATATATAGCTCATGTTATATAGAGTGTTTACTGTGTGCACTACAAGACCATTCAGTGATCCATAAATACTAGTGATGAAAATTATTGGTTTCTAGAACTTTCCCTCCTGTCACCTTTTCTCCAAATAGCCTCCTTAATCTCCCTTGGCTTGCATACTATATTTCTATTAATGCATATTTCTTTAAGTGGCCACAGTTTATTTTTTTCTGTCCAAAGTATTGAAATTCTTAAGTCTCCAGAGAAGAGCTTAAAGGCTCAAACCTCTTCTTTTGGGAACTGTCCACCTTAGGGAGTCCCAGGCCTACCGACTTCCCATGCGCTGTTTTCCTATTGCCTCATCTGTGAACACTGCAAAACTATCTCGCCAGCAGTCAGCACAGTTGGAGACTAGTTTTGTTTTTACTAGTCACTTCAAACCATCATATTAAGGCTATAAATAAAATAATATTATGGTTCTCATCTGTCTACATCGTTGGGATAAGCTGAGAGAAATTGTAAATCAATATTTAGCATAATTGCTAAGATCTGGCAGGTTTGGATACAAATAAAAAGAATGAAGAATATAATATAAAATCATTTATATAATATTAGTTCAATCACCCTCTATAAAGTGGCAGGCAGCAGAGACTCATGGGCTAATTTGAGTTGGCAAAGAATTTTCTTATAAAGGGTTGGAAAATAATTGACCCTTATGTCAATTACTCTTCTGTATTGGTCTTTCTTCAAGTTTCCTCAAAAGGTTTTTCTTTTTTTCCTGCCTCCCTAGGAACTTTTCTTTCAATGCAATTTTGTATCACACTGCAAAAGCATTTATTTGACAAAATCAAAACAACAAAACTAACATTGTCAGCATGATCCTCCACACTGAGCACTCTGAATTTTTTTAAAAAAGCCAAAATATGTAAAGCATGCTTTTGAACCTCTTTTGGCATAAACTACTTTCAGTTATTATCCTGAAGCAGAAGAGAGGTTATGATCCTTACACATGGATTTTTTTTTAAAGGATCTATATCAAGGAATTGGACCAGTATATTTTGTTTACATTAACTGATTTATAATCTCATTCATTCGACAAATATTGGTGAAGTGTTTACTGTAGATATGGCACCACTGTACAACTTGTGAGAGGGATACACGGAGGGATCTTATATGAATCTAAAGGGAGTGATCAAACATGATAAAAGAAATTCTGGTGCAAGGTAGCGAGACAAGGGCCCAAGGAAGGGGAAAGGTACAATTCTATGGGAATTCCTGTGACATTCTGGCATCTTCTTTTTGAGTCCTTGGGTCTGAGTTTACTGATGAGCTTTGCCTACTTTTATAACCTCAGTGTCCTGAATGTAAAATGAGAGAGTTGATTAGACCTCATGTGGTCATTTCTATAATCCCGTGGATCCAGGTAAATACATTTCCAGACCAGTAAACTTAGATCATCCCCTTCAGGAAGCAGTCACAGCATTTGACTTCATGGTGACAATTGCAAAAAAGAAAATTGAATTCACCAGGGTCATGCACCTTGTAAGGGGTAGAATTAGGATTTGACCTCAAGCCTTCTAGCCCCAAATCTCATCCTTTTCTATCTTATCAAATTTACTGTGGGCTGAAGTATTTGATATAGATTTATTTGCCTTAAATAACTACAGGAAAATCATTGCACCTATTAGGAGTTAAGGTGTCTATTCTTAAATTTTCTCACTCTTAAATGACAGATGTGCAGTTTTCAGTGATGGGAAGCTACATAGTTTATTTTTTCTTTATTTTTCTGGTTATTTGTGCTGCTCTCAGTTATTTTATTTGGAGAAGTTGTTCCCATTTAGATTTTATTAACTTCTTTGCTAAGAATCTTGCTGAGATTCAAAATCTTAGTTTTAGTTGGTTGACTTGAGTATGATGAGTTTCCTCATAGAGCTAAAATTCTGTGGATTCTTACAAATCTTTTTGATGGACAGTGAGAAAGGCATATAAGTCAGGAGGTAGAGCTCCATTGCTTGTGAATTGTAACATAATGGCAATCAAACCACAATATCCTATGATTTGTTTAACTTGCTTTCCCAATACAAGGACTTGATAAGTGAGTTGCAGAAACATTTCATCTGGTTGTCATTGCTTGGCAGTGGAGGTTTGATGTAGGCCCTCCTTGAACACTGTCAAACTCTACAAATTGCAGATTTAGTGACCTCTGAAATGCAAAGCACCTCTCGATTAGGCTCTTCATCTTCAGTAATAAAACTGTGCTCATTCACCTAAGTCTCATTTGATTTTGTTGAGCATAAAATGATGTAATCAGTTTTCCAGATTGGTAGCTGAGTTGAACCTTTCCATTTGTGGCAATGTAAAGAGATATCGTGCATAACATTTCTTGATTGAAATGCTACTGAAAATGTCAATGTATTTGCTAGAGTCCTCATGTTCTTTTTGTTGGGGATAGGAGATGGTTGAATGGATATATGAGCCCCTTTGGTCAAATACTGCATATAGAAGATGAATTTCTGGATAAAACTATGTAAGGCATACTTCTGTAGGTTGACTCATATAATCAATCAATTTTATTTAATAGCTCCTGTGATGTATTTTGCTACTTACTTTTGAAATTAGTTAGTGGTGTGCTGGTAAACTGGCTTTCCAGAAAGAAAAAAAGCCCTGATTCATAGTGTTTGTTAGTTTCTGTGGTGTAAATACTCCCACAATGGCCAATTTCAAGCTAACAATGGCTTGCAAAACTCTGAAAATTTTAAGTTATTTCATTAGAGCCAATGGGAGCCTGCTCCAACACTCCACAGTTATTACTTTTAAAATATAGTTTTGTATGCTTTCTAATTGTTTTATGTGTAAAATCTTTCTCTCTAACCTCATTCTGAGGCTTTTAATGGTAGGGAACCTGCCATATTCTTTCCTCTTCCCCAGATATATCTATGTATGGCAGTAATTAAGCATGCGTAGTAACCTATTACATCAATACTAAGATGATTTTCTTACATTTTAACATTACTAAACTCATCCATGCTTACATCAGTGGCATGCTATGGTGTATTGGCAAAATCTTCTTCTTTCTTAGTGTTTCATATAATCATTATTTGAATTTAATGAAATATGTTCAGTGCTGATTAATCCCTGGCAACCATCATTCAGTATTTCTATTAGTTCATTTAAAAAAAAAAATCCACATAAAAGTGAGATTGCATGGTATGTCTTTCTTCTGACTTATTTAACTTAGCATAATGCCCTAAAATCTATCCATGTTATTGTCACGTTTCACACGAATGCAATTACATCCTGTGGGCAAATCTGTCTTTTCACATATTACATTCACCTAAAGAAGTTATCTCTCGGAGAGCCTGGGTGGCTCAGTCGTTGAGTGTCTGCCTTCAGCTCGGGTCATGGTCCCGGGGTTCTGGGATCAAGCCCCGCATCGGGCTCCCTGCTCGGCGGGAGGCCTGCTTCTCCCTCTCCCACTCCCCCTGCTTGTGTTCCCTCTCTTGCTGTCTCTCTCTCTCTCTCTGTCAAATAAATAAATAAAATCTTAAAAAAAAAAAGTTCTCTCTCTGTTATCCTTATGAGAAAAATCTATTGTTTGAATATATTGGTTCCTCAGTGTACCTCCTGTTCTTTTGTCTTACTGCTCACATTTGGCATAGGAGCTCACGTCAAAGCTTAGGATCCAATTTATTTTGTATATCCTAGTATGGTGTCAAGAACTACCTTCCTCCATCTGGGAAGTGTCCCTTTTGAAAGTGAGGATCACTGGCATGATTGAACATGGTCATTGGACAATATATATTACTACCATAGCATTCAACATCCAGTCTTTCTGCTCCCTGGCATCTGGCATATAAGAAAAGCCTTGTGGGCGCCTGGGTGGCTCAGTTGGTTAAGCGACTGCCTTCAGCTCAGGTCATGATCCTGGAGTCCTGGGATCGAGTCCCGCATCGGGCTCCCTGCTCGGCAGGGAGTCTGCTTCTCCCTCTGACCCTTCCCCCTCTCATGTGCTCTCTGTCTCTCTCATTCTCTCTGTCTCAAATAAATAAATAAAATCTTAAAAAAAAAAAAAAAAAAAGAAAAGCCTTGTGATAGGCAGAATAATGGCCCCTCAAAGAAGTCCGTCCATGTCTTAGTCCTCAGAACATGTGAATATGTTAATTTACATGGCAGGGGGAAATTAAGTTTGCACATGGAATTAAGGTTGCTAATCAGCTGGCCCTAAAATAAAATGGGGGGAACCTCTAGAATGTGGAAAAGATCCTTCCTTAGAGTCTCCAGAAAGAATGTAGCCCTGATGACACCTTGAATTTAGTCTAGTGAGACACATTTTGAACTTCTGACCTCCAGAAGTATAAGACAATAAATTTGTGTTAAGTACTAATGTGTGGTACTTTGGTACAGCAACAATAATAAACTAGTGCAAGCTTCATTAATTCAGACGGGCAAAGTCACAATTTGATCTAAATAAAACTGGCTGTGTCAAAATTATTCTTTATGTTCTCTCTGAACAAGTTTGCTGAGGAAATTTGTATCATAAAGCAGATTGCAGAAATATGTATTAGAGAATAAGATAATTTAAAGAGGGACGCCTGGGTGGCTCAGTCGGTTAAGCGTCTGCCTTCGGCTCAGGTCATGATCCCAGGGTCCTGGGATCGAGTCCCGCATCGGGCTCCCTGCTCTGCGGGGAGCCTGCTTCTCCCTCTGCCTCTGTCTCTCTCTCTCTCTCTGTCTCTCATGAATAAATAAATAAAATCTTTAAAAAAAAAGATAATTTAAAGATTTCAGAGTATTGTTTTTATGCTAATGAAATGGCTAATTACAAATGGAAGTATGTATTTGTTAATTTTGTCTACAAGTATTTTCATTTAAATTTTTTCTATTTCTGTATTGGGGAATTTATGGAATTAGATTTTCCTGTGAATATTTCATGATTCTTATTTTTCTGACATCATACTTAGCATCCTGGTCCCCACCTTAGCAAGCCCTGGTGAGTGGTGTTTCACTGTGATTTGGCAAATATTATCAGGAACAAGTTTTGGGTTGTGTGATCTTTAGCAAGTGACTTAAACTAAGGCTCGTTTTCCTTATCCACAAAATGGACACAAGTATGCCTTCCGTTACGGACCACATGCCTGTGTCCTCCTTAGATTCATATGTTGAAACCACAGTCCCCAGTACAATGATATTTGGAGCTGGTGCTTTTGGGAGATAGGTGATGAGGATGGAGTCCTCATGATGGGATCGGTGCCCTTACAAGAAGAGATGAAAGAGAGCTTGCCTTTCTGTCTGCTCTGTGCCACGTGAGAATACAAAGAAAAGATGGGTATTCATCAGCCAGGAAGAGGGCCTCACCCAGAGCCTTGACCGTGCCAGCACGTCCACCTCAGACTTCCAGCCCCCAGAACTGCGAGAAATAAGTAGCTGTTGTTTAAGCCACTCAGTCCATTTGGTGACAGAGCCTCAACAGACGAAGATAGAAATTGGTACCGAGACGTGGAATGCTGCTATAGCAAATACGTAAAAACGTGGAAGCGGATTTGGACCTGGTAATGGGGTAGTGACTGGAAAAGTTTTGAGGTCCAAAAGCTTTTTTCCAGCTTTATTGAGCTAGAATTGGCATATAGCATTGTGTAAGTTTAAGGTGTACGATGTGATGATTTGATGTATGTTTATATTGCAAAATGATTACCACAATAAGGTTCCTTAACACATTCATCACCTCACATAATTGCTTTTTTTTTAAAGATCTAATGTCTTAGCAACTTCCAAGTATATAATACAACATTGTTAACTATAGTCACCATGCTGTATATTAGGTCTGCAGAACTTACTCATCTTGTAACTGGAAATTTGTACCCTGTCACCAACATTTCTTCATTTCTCCTGCCTTCAATCCCTGGCAACCATCATTCAGTATTTCTATTAGTTCATTAAAAAAAAAAAATCCACATAAAAGTGAGATTGCCTGGTATTTGTCTTTCTTCTGACTTATTTAACTTAGTATAATGCCCTAAAATCTATCCATGTTATTGCAATTGGCAGGATTTCCTTTCTTTCATGCTGAATAATATTCCATTGCATATATATTCACCACATTTTCTTTATCCATTTATCCATTGATGGACACAGATTGTTTCCGTGGCTTGGCTATTATGAATAATGCTGCAGTGAACATGCGGCTGCACATATCTCTTCAAGATCATGATTTCATTTCTTTTGGATGTATTTCCAGAAGTGGGATTGCTGGAATTCTATTTTTAGTTTTTTGAGAAACCTCCATATTGTTTTCCATAGTGGCTGCACCAATTTACACTCCCACCCATAGCACACAAGAGATCCCTCTTCTCCACATTCTCACCAATACTTCCTCTTACCTTTTTGAGAATAGCCATCTTAACAGATGTGAGGTGATACCTCGTTGTGGTTTTGATTTTCATTTCCCTGATGATTAGTTGAATGTCCCTTCACATACCTGTTGGCCATTTGTATGCTTTTGGGGAAAAAAAAAAGTATATTCAGGTCTGCTCATTTTTAATTGGATTATTGTTATTGTTATTATTGTTTGCTATTGAGTTGTATGAGTTCCTTATATACTTTGGATATTAACCCCATATCAGACATACGGTTTGCAAATATTTTCTTGTGAAGGGATTTTCCTGTGATTCTGGTGAGAGCTCAAAAAAGAAAAGGGAGCTGGAGAGAAAGCTTCCTTCGTCTTAGAGAACACATAAATAATCATGGACAGAACATTGGTAGAAATACGGATGGTGAAGGCCATTCCGATGAGGTCTGAGATGGAAATGAGAAACAAGTTATTGGAAACTGGAGGAAAAGCGATCCTTGTTATAAAGTGGCAAAGAACTTGGCCGCGTTGTATTCACGTTCTAATGTTTTGTGGAAGGTAGAACAATCGAGGTATAGTTAAGTCACTTGCTCTCAGATATGGAGCCAGTAATGCTGAAGCCAGGATTGAACTGCAGCTGGAGTCTTAACCACTACATCCCTCTCTCCCACCAAGGGTAGACAGTGTGGGGACGGGCAGTTCTGGGAGAGGGGTTAGGTTCAAGAATGCTGAGGCCAGAAGAAATTCTTCTATCACTGTGATCATGAAGTGTTACCTTAATCAGGCTTTTCTATGACTGCCTCACATTAAATGATAATCTTGTTTTAGAGCTTTTCCATTTTAGGAAGATGGAAGAGCTGTAATAGCTTTCATTCCAGGGGCCTAAAAAAAATCAAATGAGACTGTGTATGTGGAGGTGCTTTGTAATCTGCTAATGGGATGGGGATAATATACTTCTTGCCCAGCTTACAGCACAGTATCTGACATGGAGACACTTAAAACACTCATTATCTATTTGTGAATGAATCAGCCTATGACACAGGAAGAAATGAAGTATGCCCACATGCTCTCTCACACACACACACACACACACACTGTATGTACACTAGATTGGGAACTCTGTGGGTTCAGTGTCTGTGCCCTCTCTGAATCCCCAGCATCTTACAGAATGCCCTGAAAGGAGTCAGTGCTCAGTAAATGCTTGTGATTAATAATATTATAGTGCTTGTCTTTTCAGATGGGGTTTTTATGGGATAGATTCTCTTTGGGGGCAGATGGAGGGATTGATAGGAATCACCGACTTTATTACTTCAGAGCCCCATTTAGATATTCTACACAGTGGGAGGCAGGGGTCTGAGGGTTAAGTGTTGAAGGACTGCAGCTGGGAAGGCAGCACTCCCAGGGACTCAGCAGCCTGCTCCTCCAGTCCCTCCGCACTGCAGGAATGTGGGTGTGTATCACAGTGGAGGAAACAGGACCCATCATTGCTTTGTTTCCTGGGGGGGCTCTCTTCCCTGGTGCATTGAGCCAGATAGTGGGTTGTTCTCCACCCAGTGGCCAGAGGGTTGGTAAGTAGTCTTGTCCATCAGATAATGAAGCCAATGAGTTAGGCCTGTTTTGGCATTTAGCTGTGGGACTTGGTGTGAACAGCATGGCCTTTGAATGATAGGGTCACAGTGGCCTGGTAATTGCTGTGATCAGTGCAGTTGTTGATCCTAGGGACCGCAGCAGGGGAGGATCATGGGACTGGGTAGGAGGACCAGAAGTCCAGCTTTGACCAGAGATGCAGAGTGACTTACAAAGGGAGTGGAGTGCTGCAGGTGCAACACAATCATCAAGTTCAGGTGAGGTGACCTCATCTGGCCCAGGGCTCTGCTGAGTGCAAGAAAGAAAAGAAAAGGGTGTGTGTGTTGGGGAAACAGTGGCAGTGAATGGAGAGGACAAAGGCAGAAACATCAGAAAAGCTCTACTAATCTAAATTTGTGGCCGGGTCAGTAAAGCTCTTATAATTGAGCAAGTGCAAAGGGAGGCTACCAACCCATACCAAGCACACAGGAAGAGAAGCAGAACAGAGAGCATCAGACAGACTACGGTTGTGGCTGAGACCCACGATTACTACTATCTCCCTGTGGAGGAGGCCTCATGGTCAGAACGAGGGTGACATTTATATGTATACAATAGAAATGTTTGCACTGACTGCTAATGTAGTCCCATCAGGCTCCTGTAACAGAATACCATTGACGGGGTGGCTTAAACAACAGAAATTTATTTCTCACAGTTCTGGAGGATGGGAAGTCCGATATCAAGGTGCCAGCAGATTCAGTGTCTTGAGAGCCGCTTCCTGGTTCATACATGGCTGTTTTCTAGCTATATCCTCCTATGGTGAAAGGGTCAAGGGAGCTCTCTGGGGTCTCTTTTATAAGGGCACTAATCTCATTCATGAGGGCTCCTCCCTCTGACCCTATCACCTTCCGAAGCCCCCACCTCCTAATACCATCACATTGGGGGGTAGGATTTTAACATATGAATTTTAGGGGGAAGCAAACATTCACTCCATAACAACAGTTTTACTAATTCTGTATATAACTTACTCTAGTACAATTTCTTGTTATCAAACAGTTTGTTAATCTAAAGTTTCAGTTAAAAAAATTAGGCACTGCTGAAAAAGAAATTACTGACCCCGGATGGACCCAGCTAGTTATTTTTCAGCATTTCTACCAAGGCCAGGTATATGATATCAAGGAAGGAATTGCTTTACAAATAGCATCCCAACCAGGGACTCTCAATCTTTCCTAAACAGGGAAAGGTGAGAAAGCTGATGTGTTTAAAGGTTTCAACTCCACCGGACCTTTCGGTAAGACTGTAGGTACTTCATGGACATTGTGGACACATACTCATTTAGTACGAGCCTGGGGGAGCAGAATTCGGATGAGGTGGTGCCAAAACTGGCTAAGCATTATTCTTAGGACCTAAATATTGAAAAAGTTACGAATTCTGAATGAAATAAGGGGATTATTTTCAGCCAGTAGGGAAGTTAATGTTACCCTAACTTTTTGACCCTATTTCATTTAATCAGGGTTTTAGCACTCACAGCTATTCCAAAACTATTGATTTTTTTTAAAACTTGAGCCTGAAAAACAGACAAAAGACTATAGATGATATCTGTCTAATGATTTATCTTAAGAATCTGTGAACTGTGGAATCATGATTGTTAGGACCGAGAGACACCTGCTCACCTTTCTGAAATGAGTTGCTGAAAAGATATTCTGAGATTCAGAAAGGGTAAGGGATACAGTGTTGACCTTTTGGAGACAGGAAACCTTTGATGAACTATAGGACACCAAGACAGTTCATTTAAAAGATGGTTTCAAAGCATTATCTGGGGCTGGTTTCGTATGTGCATTACTGAAGCCCTTGGGTTGTCTTTTTACATAAACCCCGTGAAATAATGGCTTCTCATGTGGCATCTTGGCTTCTGGGCTTTGTAACTGCTTTCAGTGTCTTCTGTGGACAAAATTAAACTTTCCTTACCATTTGACAGCATATAACTTTCCTAGATGGGCGTTAAGGAGAAAAGAGACAGGAAAAGGTCACCGATACCATCTCCATGTAATTAAGGCAGCTAAATAAAATTGTCACTAATGACATTTACTTGACTGTATCATATGAGTCCCTGCTCTGGCCTCCAAATAAGTTAAGGATCAACTGCTCGTAATATGTACAGATTGTAAATCTTTGTTGCAGGTAATAAGGTATACATTTTTTTTTAAGATAGCCTTATTTTAGGGCTGTGTTTAGGCTTGTGAATTCTCCCTCTTTGCCTCTTTCTCTCTACCTGTCTCTGTCTCTCTCTTCATCTCTCTATATATACATATGCATGTATCTACACTCACATTTATGTATATGGATGAACTTACGTGCCTAACTGTATACATACATGTAAATGTGCATATGCATTTGTAAGGTAATAATAAGCAGTGGAGGGTAAGTTAAAACTTAGAAAAAAATAGCTTCAAATTTTGATTTATAGACTCAGATTGACCACTTACCAAGGTATAAGATGTACTCAAGGAACCGATTTGTTTTCTTTTAACTCTTAAAATAAAAGACCCTAAAAATCAACAGTAATCTATGAATTTTGGCGGGGAGGGTGGGGAGTTCTGGATGTGGAATTCATGAATTGTGTGGAGATATATATATGGAAGTTAAGACTTCTAAGCTGCTGAGCTTAAACTTAGAAGTTTATACCAGCAAGAATGAGTCCCAAACAAAATTGTGTTTTCCCCTATAGAACACATCATTATTTGGGTACACAATAAATAATTCCATAGGGATACTAAGAATAACACAAGATCCTGGCCTTCCAATCTTATGTGACATGTAATGTAAGTAACTCAAGGTTTTAGGGTGGGGGAGTGGAAGGTAACACAGAGCATCCAGTTTGCCCTGGGGAAAGTTTGCTGGGAGAAGAGATGATTGTGGATCACGGGTCGTATCCACTAGCTAAGGGTCAGAGAGAGGCCTTGGCAGTAGAGGGACCGTGTGTTGTGTTCTGAAGACATGAAAGAATATGTTGAGGAAGTGCGTGTAAGTTTGCTGCTGGAATTTAGCGTGAAACAGGAGGCTGAAGAGCCCAAATTTCCCATCAGGCTTCCTCTGAGAAGACTTTCCTGACAGCCGGAGTTGGTAGTCTCCTTCTCTGTGTCCCCAGGAGTTTTGCTATTTCTATTGTTGGATTTTTCACACCCAATTTAATTGTTCATGTCTGATTTCCATACTTGTCTGCAAAATAAACAATGTCAGGACTGTCTCCCAGTTCTTATCTTAAAACCTGGAAAACAGTAAGTGCTCAATACCTGTTTACTGATCTGGAGGAGTGAATGATTATGCACAGTTTGGGGATGAGAGAGTCAAGAATCACCTTGGCTATCAGGCAGCACTTCATAAAAACGTAAATGGTTTCATTTTTCTCTTCCAGATTGCTTGCAGCATATAATAGTCTTACCGACAAACACCTGACTGGATATTTTAACAACACAAGGATAAGGCGGCATCTCTTAAGATCAGGGCTGGTAAGATTTGGTTTCCTTCCCACCTGCCCTCTTGTTTCGTTAAATCCAGTAGTTCTCGCTCCCTTTTCTGGTTTTCTCTTTGAGCTAATCAGGGACATCACCCCCCTCCCCCTCATTTTAGAAAAATTACTACTTTTCCAGAGCTCTGATTTATCTTTTTGAAGCTGTGTTTCAAAAGGTAGGAAGAGAGGTCACAGTGACCACTAAGGCTACTTATAAATTATTGAGAAAAAACCCTAGAGCTTCCAATAGCATATTTTACTTGTTTATTCATTCATTTATTCAACACATATTTATTGAACACATCGTATGAACAAGGAACTGTTAGGGATTAAGCATAGAGAAGACTTTACTGTCTTCAGGAAAAAATACTATTTTTAATAATCACAGAATATGGTGTGCAAGACATGAACAGTTCAAAATTTCCCCTTGAATTTTAAAAACCTGTTTCATTTCCCAGATTGTTTATTGGTAACATGAGTGTCTTTCCTTAGCTCTAAAACTCTCATTTCCACAGGATTTCCATTTTTCTAAATGTATTTAATGTGAAAACCTTTTAAAAATACTATAGTTGTCCATTGAAAGAAATGGGCGTGGTTACAGAAAGTGTAAGTAACGATTTTAGCTGTTTACCTTCTTAAAACACAGTGGATTTCCTTAACTATTGTTGCCATGGTGTTGAAAGGATTATGCATTGCGTTTCTAATTGTTGTTTATGTGCTTGGCACTCTGGTTGGGTAGATCTCAAGAGAGCTTGCTTTTTGTCTCCTGGGGCTTTGTTATCAGACAGACCTGGCTGAAACCTGGGTCTACCATTTACAAGTCGTAGACTCTTGAGCAATTCATGTACTTCACTTTCTCAGCTCCAGTTCCTTAGTTGTAAAATGAAGACAATGATACCCAGCCCTCAGGATTGTTGTGGCAATAAGAGATGTGTAATAAATGCTTGTTGCAATTATTGTGGTGACTATTAACATTACTTCTTTGGATAACAGTCTTGCGAGCTTTATGTATAAATGGGAAGGACTTTGTATTTACTCATCAACATCATTAACAAGCATTTATTGGACATTGGTTATGTGCATGACAACTCACATAAGGAAGATTTCTCTAGAACGGTGGTTCAAATACAGTTCCTGACTCAGCAGTGTTCAGCATCATTTGGGAACTTGTTAGAAAATGCAAATTTTAGAGCCTCACCCCAGACCTATTGAGTCAGAAGCTGTGGGGCGTGGCCCACCAATCTGTTTTTTTTTTTCAACTTGTTTTCTGATTCTGGTGCAGGCTCAAGTTTAAGAACTCCTGCCCTGTAGGAGCTTCCAGTCTAGTTGGGGAGATCCGATCTCCCAGAGGGGAGAGGACAATGACACCTGTTAACTGGGGAGGGGGTCACAGTACAGGATGCTCTCAACATTTTTTCTCTGTTGGAAACAAATGGCATGATATCCCATGGACAACACATTTCAAAGACTGTAACTGAGTTATTTGTGATTGGAAACACTTTCTAGAAGCATACCCCTTTCTTCCGTTGGGGGAAAAAAAAGATATATATATAAAAATATCATCTGTATCCAGTCACTTGTAACACAACTCTCCTTGGTCTCTGAGCTCCAATACATTGCCACAACAGTGTTATAAAATTAGTTATCAAAATCAAGAAATATGTGGGCTTGGATCAGACCTGAAGGAGCAGGGCATAATTAAGTGGAAAGGAAGAAGATGAACAATCCAAGAAGGATAGCACCCTCTGTTTACAGAAAATACAGAAAAATACAACAAATATGCCCTTAGGAAGGAGTAAGAGAAAAGAAAAACAAGTAAATAAAAAACAGAAACTACCACTCCTGGCATTTTCAATGATACCAATTGAAATCAGTCTGGAATATTTTATATCTGCAGCACTGCATAATCTAAAAAAAATCTGAATCAGGACAAATTAAATTACATTCTGGGTTGGAGAGTGGAAGGAGAAAAAGCAGTGTGAAATAAATTAATGAAACCAATTACTTTTAAGACAAACTGATGAGCACCTCTGTAGCTTACATGTTTTGCCCCTCAGAGTTATTTCCTGTAAGATCATCAGTCTTGTGATCACTGCTCCTATTCATTGTTTCAAGGTAACACCCTACCTCCTCTTCCCAAATGTGTTCAAAAAAAAAGAAATGAAAGGAACACCTGGGTTCCATCAAGGAGACATTGTGACTCTAATGAAAACCTTGTTTTAAACGTCAAGTGCACCACCTGTGTGTGTTTTCTCAATGATGGGTATATGGGACTGATTTTTTTTCCTTATGAAATATTCATTAAAAGTGAACATTTATCAGCCATAGTAGTGGACTCTCTCATGCTTAGAAGATAGCGCTACTCTCTCTGTGTCTCTCTGTCGCTCTCTCTCTCCCTTTTTGATAACGAACAATACATTTTCTGATTTGTATTTCCATGTATGTTTTATTTATTCATGACAGATCACAAGAAGTGGAAGAATACTTTCTGAAAAAGAATACAAGCTAAATATCATGAAGAGGGATCACCAAAAATATATCCGGGATTGCCTAGCTCAGGCTATTTTCCATAAGGTTCTAGATATGGAGGTAAAGTATTTACATTTTCTTTATAACAGATATTTTCTAATATGACAATTAATACTCCCATACCCAGAAGCGGAGGCATTCCTCCTGTATTTCATGAAAAATGAATGGAACAAGGTACCCTGAAAAATACTCTACATCTCTCTAGGTAACAAGGAGCCGAGAGACTGAAGTAAGCTTTTCTCCATTTCAGTTAGGGAAAAATATGGACATCATTATATATTTTGTGGTATTTAACAAATGTAGATTTTTAATCCATAATGGCTACTCTAAAACATACCAGCCCTCACCATCTGTACCTCAATTTCCATTTGCTAAAAAAAAAAGTGACATCTGTTTAAATATCAGTAATTCCACTGCCATGAATTATTTCAGATTTGTTATTCTTTTAAGGTTCTGAAGCTGAGCCGTATGCTAAATTTCAGGGAAGAGGCATTGAAACATCTGCTGTCCTTCCTACTTTAGGCCACATTGGTCAGCATAGATTCATAAACTAAAGCATCAACAACTTTTTTTTTCAAGTCTGACATGGCATTTTTAGTAGGATATCTAGCTAACTTGATAAATTATTTTATCCTTGCTCCATGGAACCTATAGTTTCAAGCATCAACACCATTTTAATCTCCTTGAAAAAGCATGTCACTTCCTGGCTTGGCCATACAGCAGTAAATCAGAGAACTTGGCTGATAAAATCATTGACCTGTAAGTGCAGTAAACATTTATGAACAACTGTAGAATCACGAGTAAACCAATACTAAGCGGAGCGCCACTGAAAATATTTATTATTATGCTACCATTATATTGAGCAAGTGCTGCGTTAAAATAAGATATGATCTGTTAATTTAGGAATTCATTTTATGCTTTATATCATGTGCATGAATTATATGGAATCATTGTTTATGGTCCCCAAATTCTCTTGCTTATAAAAGTATTAGTTGGAATTCTGCAACTAGTGTTAAAAGAATAGTACAGTAAATTAATCTATACCTAGTTTCAAATTTAACCAATAGGCACCAAGTTAGGTATTAGCTTTGATCTTTGAAGTTTAGTTTTCCAAACTTTCATGTAATTGACACATCATAACTGTTAAATATGTTATTCTTTAAGAGTCTTCATACATTCTTAAAGTTTGCAATAGATACCTTAAATAAGTGTTAATATGTAATATATAATATAATTTTATAAAATGTAATATATATATAATTATGATATGTAATATATTAATATAATTAACAAATGGAATAGCTGTCTCTAAATTGTCACATTTGTCTCACATTTAGTTTATGCCGATGCTGTTTACTAATGTTATATTAATATTCATGTATTTGTGCATACAAGAAACATCAATCATTAATTGTAGGCTTACCGTGTACCAGTATGAAGCTATGTGATGTAGCTGTGAGATATAAAAATAAAAACCCAAAGCCAAAAAAAGCAAAAAACAAAAACTACTGTAGAAAGTGATCACAAGCTAGAGAGAGGAAAAACACTGGGCTCACAGAAGAGGGGGTCGATGACGCCTCTGTGAGAGTCAGAGGAGGGTGAACCGAGGTCTTGCTATTTGAACTGGACCTCAAAGGCTAAATGAGGCGTCACATGAAAGCGTGAGAAAGGCATCGGAGAGAGTGAGGATAGCAGGCGCGAGGTTAGAGAAGAAAGGACATCGTGGATGGGCAGGAAAGCTCACTGAGGCCAGACCACACAGTGGGTTGGTTGAAAGAGCAGCAGAAAGTGACACTGTCCAGTAAGCTGGGGCCGGGTTTGTGGAGGGCCTTCAAACCCCAGCGAGGTTTGGAGCGTAGGTGATGAGGCGATGAGATGTTTTTTTCAGCAGGGGCGTGAAATAAATGAGCAGAGCCGTGTTAGAAAGATGATGTTGCTAAAAATGTGGGAGATGGATTAATGAGCTGGAAAAGATTGGAGGTGGGAGGTCAATTAGGAAGCTGTTGCCGAAAGGTGAGGGCTAACAGCGGTCGTGGAGACGCTGGGGGGAGGCCGCTGTCCCAGATGAGATGAGATGTGAACCGGGAGGGAGATTGACGCTGCCTGAATGAGGAGGGCTGGGGAGAAGGAGCCAGAGCACCTCTGGGGGCGCTAGCGCGGCAGGTGGCGCGCGCGCTTGCTGGAGCTCAGGGACTGCGGGCGGGGGAGGGGGGGTGCTAGGAGCTCAGGGACTGCGGGCGGGGGAGGGGGGGTGCTAGGAGCTCAGGGACTGCAGCGGGGTGAGGAAGAGCCCTCGCGCGGTGGAAAACCAGGCCCCCGAGAGGTGTCCTGGAAGCCGGCAGGCTCTCACAAGTGCCCAATGGTGAAACCGAGAAGTGCTGGGGAAAAGAAGGAATTCGGTTTGACCCAGGGACAAAGACGTTGGTGGCCTTAGTGAAGACGAGGGGCCGTGCGAGAGAGGGCTGCAGATTTGGAAATAAATGGAAAATGGCTGGTAGTGAGTGTAATGAGGTTTGGTGATCGGTGGGTGAGAGAAGGAAGAGGGAGAGAAGAAAGGGAAGTGTCTGAAGAGGGCTGACGATGCTCGCTAGGGAAAGATCGAGTCCGCAGGATCCCACAGGCTGCACGAGGGGATCAAGAACACAGAAAAAACACTTTTCAAATGCCCTCAAATGTGTCTGAATGATTTCAGATAGAATCGTAAGCAGCTTACTTTTACATGAATAAACCTCATGTAAATTTAAGTTATCTAATTAAAATATTACAGAAAATTAGGAAAACACAAGAAAATACAAAAAGGAAAATAACCGCATAGAATCCTTCCTCCCAGAGAGGACCGCTGTCGACATACTCACATTTCCTTTTAGTCTCTATTCATATTTATGCATTAATAAAAACATGCTGTGTTGTGAAAGGGACAGGGTCTTGTGAAAAATAAGTAAACAGATAAAGAGCAAACAAACAGGAAGTTAGTGTCCAGTAGACTGAGCTTCAGATGACAGTTCCACCACTGACTAGATGTGTGACCTGGGGCAAATTCGTGGTCCTCTGCCTCAGTTTCTGCACTGTTAGAATGAGACTGCTTAGCAATTAGTATTGTTCAAGAAGAGATGACGGACATGATGCCCCTTCCTGGCACAGGAGCAGCCACATGGTATGAGCTTGATCAATTAAACTGTATTTCTGTGCAATTCTGTATTTTACATTTTTCCTGCATGACATGCATTTTTCATTTTTTTAAACAAAATCTTTATGAATCTTATTTTAATGATTATATTCTATTCCATTATATGGATGTGCCCCAAAGTTAACCATTCTCTATAAGGTTTATATTGCTTCTGAATTTTTGCCTTGAAGAAAAAATTCCTTTCAGATAGCATCTTTGTGTATAACACAGATGTTTTCTTTTAATTCCGATTTCCTGCTAGGTTAGGAAGTGAAATTTATCAATTAAAGGGTAGGGACACTTTTCACTGCTTTATGTTAAGAATTGGCTTTCCAAAGAGTTGTACCAATTCATATTCCCACTTGCACACTTATTCAGGTGATTCTTCTCCATCTCAGTGACAAGGGGGGAGTAAGTGGGCATACAGTTAGCTGGTGGGATTATTTTCCTCTAAAAAAATCTTTGCTATAATTGACATGATCCTCTCCTCCCTTCTTTCCCGTATGCTTAGCGGTATCATCAACTTGAAATAAAAAAAAAACTGGAGACGTTAGCTAGGAAGGAGCGAATTCAGAGATTTAAGGTAAGGAGCTACATAATTCTCTTTACTTCATAATATTATTTTATGATTTTAAAAGTCAATGGCACTATTATTGAAGCTTTTTGAGGTACTTTACTCTTGAGTAACTCATAGTTGAAGTCAGGTGATGGTTTCACCAAGACTGTATCTTGGCCACCGTTATTTCAGAAGATCATGGCAAAATAGGAGATTCTCCCACACTTTTATAAGGTACAAAGCTTTCAAAGGAAACGTGGAAAACACTCTTTTCAAGTTTGAAATTTTGCTTTTGTCTTTTCTTGATTGATATGTGACAGAGGCCCAAGGATTTTTGTTTTGTGTCTTAAAAAGCTGAAAATAGATGGTGATGTTGCCAATGTGATGGGAAATGGCATTCTAAGAATTACCCAATGGCACATTTCCATGCAAATGTGACCCTTGAAAATAGATGGTAGGAAAGATCTACCTTGGCAAACAAAAGCATAAGATTTAGACATTCTGTACAAGGCATTTAAAAATTCCTTATTTGTTTTTATTTTTATTTTTATATTTGATATCCCTTCTTTGAAGTGAACTTATGAAACATATAAATTTGAATCAGGAGATGAGAGACTCAATTAAGTATGTCTGAAAGATTTCAGTTTAGGTTGGCAGTTTTATTCAGTTTCTCGAGCCATTCAAATGTGCAGGTGATTCTTCATTTTCTGTGTCATGGGGCCCAAGACACATTTCACAAACTGAGGAATATTTGTAAATCTTCTGGAGAATAAGTTGCCACATAAGGCGGTGATTTTTCCCTCTTGCCTGATAGACTCAAATCTGTCTATTTCATCATGGTCAAAAGATAATCTTGTTACAAAAGTGTTGTTAAATAACAGCAGATAGGTCAGTTTTTCAAGATCAGAAATGTTGGTGTGTAGAGATTTGTGGCTAATTCAACTTTGCCAATATTGTCCTACATCAAGGACTGAGTTATAGATTCTATAAGTTAGTGCTGAAATGTTGATGGAGAAAAATGGTCCCTGGAAATAGCAACGAACATTGCCTAAAGCCGTGTGGGATTTGTTTTCACCCAGATTGCCAGATAGGCTGACTAAGCACGTGAACATGTTACAACATTGGCAGAAATTCCTGATGGACACTCCAGTTCCTCCCTATATGATTTTCATTCATAACAACTTTCACTTTATAACTGCATTTGGTTAAAAGACCTATGATTTAGGTTCCTTTTATATAATATGCAACCCTTTTGCTTGGGGCATGATTTCATTATTTTTTTAAGGTAGAAAAGTAATAGTTTCTGGTAGTCTTTACTGATCAGAACTGTGTGGAATATTGTACTTCTTATAGTGATCTGCTTAAGCAGATTCATAAATATTATTGCTAAAACTCAGGATACACTGTTTCTGTAGCTATTTCTTTGAGTACAGCTATTTCTTCCAACATAGCAGACTGAAATTCCTGCCTCTCATTACCACACCCAATGCCCCACTACAGCTGTGGAAACGTTTTCTGACTGTCATGATAGGCCTCAGAAGGAACACTTTTGAAAGCAATGAGAAAGGACTTCTTTAGTAATATAGTATCTCTTAACCTGTCAGGCAATAACCTAACCTCAATTGCTAATTATGCATCAATTTGTTCACTTTCTTATTCTAGGGAGAACCCACAAGATGGTCTATAGAAAATAACATGCCAATCCTGTCTCCCCACCCCCCAGTTGGCCCAAAGACTAACCGTGGCCATAGTGTCCTGATTGATGAAGGACATTCCAGTCCAGTAACACTGGTGAGTCATATTAAACACTCTGTCATGTACCATTCTGACTAAATATTATATAATTTCTGGTTACTCTCAGAAGGAATTCTCTCTGAGTGCTTCTCTGTATAATCCTGTGAATCCTACTGAATGCCAATGTGGTCTTGTATTTGTTCAACTGTCTTTACTGAACGTCCCACTTTCAGTCAGTATCGCCCCTGTCAAATCCATTTTGCTTGTTACTGCTAGAGTAGTTTCTTTAAAGTGCAGATTACTTGTTACTTACATACCCAAATGCCTTCACTGGCTCTGTGACATTTTTAGAAAAACCTAGACTCTCTCACCTAACATTTAAGACCCTAAGCCATCTGACCTCAATTTAGCCAACCCAATATTTTCCCTCATGATTACCCTTTAGCACTCTACAATGCAGCAAGATTGAACCACTAGTCATTCCACTAATGTCCTATGTTTTCTGACCTCTAGATTTTGTCCTTGCTGTTCCCTCCACTCTCACCTTATCTGTCAAACTTATTTATGCACACAAACTCAATCATACTGTATAGCATGTTGGGCCAGATACTTATATTTGTGTTTCTTTTATCAAAAGCACGGGCACATACTCTAACATAAACATAGTTAAATGTGCAGAGATTCTATTTAAAGAAATTGCACAAACTGACATTTCATTCCAGTTCGATCCATTTATAATATAGAGATGGGATTAATCTGAAGGAAGGTGAGGTAGCTTGAAACAATATAGGTACAGGAAAAGATTTGCAGAATATTTGTGGGAGGTTGATGGTTTAAGTTGTAAATGAATTGCTTGATCACATCTTTATTCTTGCTTTGTGTGGCCTAATATATTTCCTTGTTAGCATGAACATTTTTTTTTGATTGCACAATATTTATAGAGAAATTGCAAAGCTTTAACAGATTGTTGAAGTAGGTTCATCTCGTATAGTGTTAAGCTTTGACATTTTTCAAAGGTAAATATGTTTTGACATTTCCCGATGAACAGCTCAAGTTATGAAAAGCGACCATTTTCCCTTTGTTGTTACCATATTTCCCAGCTTCATTTAAATGTGTACGTACACAAACAATTCTTTTTTTGGATGGCAAATTCACTAGGCTCTCAAAAGCTTAACCTGGTTGAAACAAAAGAAACAATCAAGTGCTGTTTTCTATCTTCTTCCCACCTGTTTCAAAGAGGAGAAACCCTTGAAAGGCTTCCTTTTCACTTTTCCAGCTGAACACCCTCAATAAGTAGTTTATGATACAGCCAGGAGATCTTAATGTGGCAAAGTAATGTGAGAAAGTAATTTAAAAATCACAGGAAACACTGATACCAGCGCCTCAGAAACCGTTCTATCTGGTAAGCCTCAGTTCTCCACTTGGTCACCCCCTATGGTGCTTCCGGACTGTAAGGGATACCTATTGTGACCTTGGAAGTGTAGTTCCCATTTTACAGAAATGCAAATCTTCCTTTTCGTTCTCCCGACCTGGATCCATATCCTCTAAATTTGACTCCTGACCTCCAAGTGCCATGGAGATGGGAGATAGTAATCCTCTTGGGATATTGCCATCAATTTTTCTTTGAACTTTCTTGAAGAAAAAAAGAAAGCATCCAGTGAACAGTTATTGCACTTGGTCACTAATTGAACCTAAACCTTCAGAGTAACGTACAGGCTTTTAGCTGCATCATTCCCATTAGAATTGTGGAAAGCCATTCAACTCATTCTGCACAAGCTTGGAAAAGTCACCCCCAGAGATCGTCTAGTAAGCATTAGAAATGCTCAGCTAAGCTGGGTAATCACCAGGTAGTCAATTTCAATTCACATTCCGGTACAGTTTTGAAAATGTTAAGCTAGAGTGTCATATTTATTCCAAGAAAATATATTACAAACAGTTTAAAATATAGCAAATTTAAGGTGGCTTCTGATGTGAACTACAACAGTTCGTAGCTCACAGCTGTTAGTTGAATGATGCAAATTTGTTTTTAGATATAAATGTAATCAGTTAAACATTTGACTGCCATATTCATCTAACTGAATGATATCTGTATGCAAATGTGGAAAATAAAATTTAGAGCACAGAAGCCAATAGATCATGTTCTAGTTTATAGTAACCTGCTTTCTTGAATTCCTACGTTAGATTTTCAATGTGTTTGTGTTCAGTGGAATTACTTGACAGGAGAAAGTCTTAGGCGTATTTGTTTTACAGAGTTCAAAAGAATTCTTTTGGGTGAACTGATTCCCTTGTTCAGAAACCTTTAGTTTGATTTATCTTTGTGGGTTTAAAGACATTTTGCCTTTTGGCTCATGTAGTCTCATGTCCTGTTTCTTTAAATCAGATGTTGCCTTAGTCAATCCACTTGGCTTTCTGTATTGGTCATGAAATAAATAGGTTTTTGTGCAGAGACCCAAAATAACAATGACTTAAACATAAGGATGCCCTCCCCACCCCAACACACTTTTGTGAATCTCAGCTGGTGTGCTCATCTCTACTCTATCAAGTCTTCAAAAGCTCCGACTCCTAATTTGTCATTAATCTGCCAAATTTAGTTTGTTGTCTTCATTTACATAAGCCAAGATTGCAGATCACCATGTGGATATTTCAGCTACAGGGAAGGGAGTAAAGGGAAAGTGACAGCACACTTCTTCTAAAGGTATGATCTGAAGGTTTCATATATCACTTCTGCTCACATCTTATTGACTGAAAGAAACTGAGGCATATATCTGTACAGAATTGCAAGAGATGCTGGGAAATATAGCCTTTATTTATGATAGCCATGTTCCCTGATAAAAATTCTATTACTAGTGAAGAAAGAAAAACAGATATTGGGGAATATTATTTTCGCTACCCTTCCCACGTCTGTCTAACAACTGGCTTTCTACCTATGGATTTTCAAATTTATCATTCTTCTTCTCTGCTCATCCATTTTCTTCTCTTGCTTATACATTTGGATAAAATGCTTCTGTGAAAACTTGAATTTTTCCTGGTCTCATTGGTTTTTTCCAAATAACATTTAGTTCTAAGTTCTATTAGGTCTTAGATATTCTGTTATTTTTGTTATTGTCTGTTTGGCAGTATCTGCGTAGTTTATTTGGCATTAACTGTCGTGTATTGCCTTTAGATGTTAAAAATTACTTTTCAATTTTCTCATACTGCCTATAGTTGGAATCCAATGAATGTTGACTTAACAAAATCAGACATTTGGCAACATATGACATGCTTGTCAAGATGGCACTCAGACCAGTTTTTGGTGGTAGGAGCTGCCCTATCATCGTTTTTTTATGGATTTACACAACACTTTTCCAGAGTTGAATATTTGTTGTTCACTGTGCTTGAGTCAGTGCATTAAGCCTTATTCATGAGTCATTTACATGCCAGACTTCAAACCCTCTTACCCAAATATATATGTATTATTCTTAACAGGTTTCCAACTTTTTCTTGTAATAGAACAACAGGGCCAAAAGCCTTGGTTTTTTGTTTTTGTTTTTGTTTTTTTTCTTTTTGAATAATTGCTGATCTTTATACTAAACTTACAGTGTTCTGTCAGTGCCACAAACAGCATTTCTAATGCTCCGTACTGGTAATTTTGGTATTCTCTGCAGTACATTCTTGATTAGAAAATGCACCAGTCAGGGTCTCAGCAGGAAACAGATGGCTCACACAAATAGGGTAATTAGGAAGAGTTTAATAAAGAAACTATTTACAAAGAAGCCGTCAGGGTTAAGGAAAACCAACTGGGGATTAAGCATGCTGGGGTCAGCACCTGGGAAGCAAAGCACCTAAGCCAGAGAGAGGGAGGGAAGGACTGGGTACCAGCACCAGCAGGCAGTCCTTACAAGCTAGGAGAGGACTGCCTGACAGGAGCTGTGGACTCGGGTAGAGGGACCCACCTGGCCCATTACAACCTTGGTGGGAAGGGTTCAGGAGAATTAAGACCCTTGCCTCTTGTCTTCTGATCTCCTGCCAGTGCCTTTCGTTGGCCAAGTCCAACTGGAATCCGGAGATAGTAGGTATAGTCCATAAAGAAATGACTCTCAGATGGCAGAGCAGGGCAGAGAAGGCAGAGAAGAGGAGCAAATGGAAAATATCCAGTCTGGAAAACATCTTCATTTTCATACAGGGTTTTCTAATTGCCAGTTACTGTTTTTCATTTTTACTTTCCTGGTATTTCAAGGGAGAAGTTGAATGAATGGTAATATATTATAGTTAAGCATCGCCTTTCCTCTTTTTGAATCGTATCGTCTGCTTTTACTTCACCATTCTGGAGATGTAAAGGACTTACAGTAGTTTATGTTGAAAACATTTAAACGGAAACGAGTCCATTCCAATCATACTCCTTTAGATCTCTAAAATAGGAACATTATTCAAGGTAACATTTGATTGCGCAAAGCCATTTTATGCACTGAATAAATTAGGCATTGTCAGCAAGTTTACAAAATGAATAAAATACAGGACCCTAACAGAGAACATCTCCTTTGTCTAGAATACTCTATAATTGTGGCATTTAGTTATGTAGAGGACTTCCACGCCATATGTTTTAACAAATACTTTGGGTCATAAGGCTATGTATAATGGAAGGATATAATTAAAGTTTAATCTGTTCAGTAAAAAGGCACCATTAATTACTCTAAGCAATTTGTTGGGTTATTAATTGGTTCTGGAAACATGTCAAGATACTAATTTAAATGGAATTTTTTTCCTTAATTGTCTAGACAGCCCCTCGGCCATACACTGCCCCAGGAAATATGCAGCCTCCAATTCGATTAAAGCCTCTTCCCAGTAATCCTGCAGTAGGAACTGTTCCAAAGATAACTTCGGGGTCCAGATCGAAAACCTCATTGCTGGAAAATGAAGCTCCATTTCCCATTGGGGTAAATGTTACTTCTTCAAGAAATCTCTTTTTATTCTTCATTAGAGTATTAGATTATCACAGGTTTTAAGATGGAAAATTCAATTAATCTACTCAGTGAAATTTATATTGTGCACTTATTAAGCATTTACGGTGTACTTCTGTGAAATTTATATTGTGCATTTATTAAGCATTTACTATGTACTTCTGTTTAATTATATCTTTAACTGGAAGGCCTATAATTTCTGTGCTATTAAGCAAAATGAGTAAGGAATAGATTTGTAATAATATAAGTTATCTTTCATTAATCTGACCGATTGTATGAGAAACAAAGAGAAACTTCTTGTAGCCAGATATGACTTCTATCAGAATAGACCCAGTGTTGACTGATTCTAAATTTTAAATGCATGAAACCTAGAAAGTGAAACTTTCCAAGAATAGGCTTGCATTTGCATGCCGACTTACTTTACCATCAGTGTATGAAATTGCTTCAAGTTTGACTCTGGAGAAGGTTGGATATAGAAGAAAAAGAATGTCCCTCTTTAAAAAATGGTGAATTAATCCACATAGGAGCTTGACTTTGCTTCCTTTTCAAGGTTATGTCTCTGGTAATTTTATTTTAACAGAGTACTGGAGGGAAACATGGTAAACGTAAAATTACAAGTTACTCAAACAAGGATGAATAATTAAGACATTCAGTAATTAGGGAGGGTATCGATTGTATTTCTAATATGAAGAAGAAACATTTGCCAGCTTAAGAAAGAGCCTGTGTCATGAGAACAATTGTCACTGTGTTCAAATGGATGAATTTCGTTCCATTTCTTATTAGAAAAATAAGACATATGAAATTAAGATTTTTCTTTTTTTTGAAATTAAGATATTTCTGTCTAGAACTGACAGATAACCTTGATACTAAGAAATTAATCCAGATAAACAAATGGTTGTGTTTCATAATAAAAGTATAATATAACTCTAAAAATAATAACTAATATTGTATCCATTTAATATGCTTTTCAGCTTATGAAGCACTTTCCACAAACCTTATTTTAGTTAATTTAATAGTACTTTCCTAGAAACAGGAAAAATTAAACCAAGAGTGGTAGAGCTTTGTCTAGGGAATAGTACTTAAGTCTAGGCAGAAGCTTGTGGGGTCATAAGTCAATTAGGCTGACACTTTAGGATCTGGTGTCCACATTGAAAGCCTAGAGATTTCCTGTTTCAGCTAGTGTCTAGGAACAGACAGGTCCTGAGAGATTGTCTCAAGTTAACAAGAATAACACAGAACAAGCTCATTTGTCTCCTTATAGTAAACCAAAATCAGCAGCCAAATCATAATCAGGGGCCATTAATTCACCAGATATCAAATAATCAAAGCTGTAGAAGCAGTTCATTATCCCCCTATAGACAGACCTCCATGAGAAGCCAGATCACAATGAGAAGGTTGCCTAGTGAGCATAGAATCAGAATGGGGGTATATAGGGGAATGGAATCAGGTTAAAATGGCTTGATGTACCTATATCATCTTAGGAATGGGCTTGCCAAAGGTACCAGAAAACTCAAAGGTCTTTGGCTAAATCCCTGTATCTTCCAGGGGTAACTTTGCCATTAGGATTGGAAATATTTAAAGCCCAATGGGTGGGATTTTCTCTCCCCTAGATAGTGCTTGGATGGGTACGTTCCACATTTGCCAAGGTGATTTTATTATTTTATCTAAGCTCCTATACTTTGATAGATACTTTTTCCTATTAGGTATGTAAATACTACTAATTAAGTAATATTCAAGTTCTGCTGGCTAGGGAGGGATTTTTTTTTCCCCCTTTAGCTGATTTTCCCATTCTGCTCTGAGCCATTGGGTGGATTTATTAGTTAAATCTGCATAGGGCCTTTTATTTTCCTATTCTCAAGTTTTGGGGTATGAGTGATTGAGGGATAAGCACTTAATAGTAGCTTACTTAGGCTGACAAGATTTAGATCAATTCCATGTTGATTTAAACTAGCTAAACTTACACTTTTCATTCAGTAAATATTTATTGGGCACTTACTATGGACTAGGTTCTGCTTTAGGCATTAGTGATAACATCAATTATCAAGGCAGACAAAAGTCTCTAATTTATTGGAGCTTATACTGTAATGTACATAGGCAAACTGTACTGCCAGAAGACATGTAATTTTTCCATGGCATTGATGACGAAGATGATTTAATATAAAATCAGACAAAAAATTTCTAAAGAATAGTAGCCTTCATGATTGCTGAGTATGTAGTGACTACCCACTAAATTCCTACTGCTTTCTTAAAAAGTAAAAGTTATACATGTGGGAATTGTTGGAAGGGACAACAGACATAAGCAAGTTTCTAAGTATCAGGAGTGAAAGTCTTCAGTTTAGGCAAAAGCAATTTGGTCAAAAACAGGGTGGTTAAGATGCGACTGAGTAAAAATTGTGACTTAATTAAAAATGATTATCCTTACAATGAGAGTTTCTCATACACTATTGATAAGTATAGAAATTACCATATCTGTTTGTGAAGGCAATGTGCGAATATCTCTCAATATTTTAAATGAACATGCTCAAGCATTTTTATATATAGGAATTTATTTTAGGAATATACACATATGTGAAAAGAAAGAGATTCAAGGGTACTCAGTAATATAATATTCATAATAGTGAACAATTTAAGACACCTAACAATTTAATAGGATGTTGTTTAAAAACATAGTTTATGAAAGTATGTTTAAAAAAAAAAAAAAGGTAAACTTATTTTTACCAGCATGGAAAGATGTCTAAGACACTGTGGACTAAAAAAAGCAAGGTAAGGAATGGCATGTTAATTTTTTAAAAATTTATTAAACCATTTCCAAGTAAGGCATACAATTGACCGATAACTACTTAGAAATAATAATTTAAAAAATCTCCCAAGTCCCAAAGTTCTGGATTCATTGATTTTATTGTTCTTATTATTTTCACTTAGTTTATATTTGTTATTACAGTATCAATGCACACCATCACAGAAAAATTGGAAAATGTGAGAAAAGAAAAATGAGAACATAAATAGCACCTGTAATATCACCTATTTTAACAATTCTAAATTCATTGGTGAATATCTATTTAAATCCCTTTCTGTTCACATAAATGTTTGCAATCAAAATATGGCCTATACGTGCCTTTATTTATCCTGCTTTTACTTACTTAGCAGTGAGAAATGTTTGGAGAAAGACTCTCCTTTCTTAACAATAACTTTTCACTATATTTAAGCATCTCAAAGAATAAACTGGCTGAAAAAACCATACCAAATAAATTGGTAAAAGTGGGTAAATGGATAAAGTGATTAAAGATGCCTTAAAGTTTGGAAAACTACCTCAGATGCACAAAATGACCAATTTATGAAAATTCAAAGACTCAAATATATTTGAAAAATGTGATATGATTATTGATTACACCTTTGGTGCTTTTCTATTTTTGATTAATACAGAGATACAGTTTTTCAAATAATACAAAGATATGTAAGATGGAAAATGATATCTCCCAATAATCCAAATCCCCAAAGGCAACCCTTAGTTTAAAGTCTTCCAGTCATCCCTGATTTTATCAAAATCCACATACAAATTTATTTAAAAGAAATTGTGATCACATCTCATGGACCTTTTTATGTCAGGATGAATAGATTCATACTATTCTCTTTGAAGCCTGATGAGAATCTATTACAAAGACAAAAAAAAAATTTAGTTAAATATTCTCCTATTGATGGACTTGATGGCTCAACTGAATTTGGGGTGTGTGTGTATCCTTTTACACATTTACATCAACATATTGTGCAGTTATCTTGGTAGGATTTATTCCTACAAGTTGAATTTGTAGGAAAAAATAATCTTTGGGTCAGAATCTGCATTTGGTTCCGTGATATTATATTATCAAGGAATATTATAACCCCTGCATGGATGAAATCAATGTGGAAAAAGTACTAATACTCCATTGTTAAATGGGCTATCCAACCCTGCCTCAAAGTACAATACTTCCAACTCCTTGATTTTAAATTGTTTAATTGTACTGGGTCCCCATAGATTTAATGGGTTATTGAGGAAAAATCCCAAAGTACTATAAAAATGCCATCACTGTGTATTTGTCATAAAAGTATACTTCAATAAGGTTAGAAAGTCATGAAAATTTAACTTGCTATGGATACTACAAAATGCCATTTTTCAATTAAAAAAATGAAGTGTTTAAGTTCGCCTATTAATGTCAGTTGTATTTATGTGCAATGTAAATAATGCGGTCTTGTCTTTAATTTTGGGTTACGTTGGTGACTACTTCTGTTTTACTGGCTGTTATGTCGTGAAATGTGATTACAGGGCAAGAAGGCAGTGATGAAGTTCAAGAACTCCATGGACAATTCACAGGGAGTGAATCGCTATCAACTTCCAAACATTAACAATTACATGATGCCTATTCCTCCTGCACCTCCTCCCCCCAGTGGAAGAATCATAAGGGAAAATAGACTTGAGTCATGGAGAAGGAGAAGATTTCGTCCAACCACTGCTCCAGATGGCTTAGATCCTCTCTTTACCAGGGTGAATATGGAATCAAGTTTTCTTTTATTAATTTAGCATAGATTACATTGTGCTATTAAATTTCTAGATGTGAGAGGGCGCCTGGGTGGCTCAGTGCTTAAGCAACTGCTTTCGGCTCAGGTCATGATCCTGGAGTCCCGGGATCGAGTCCCGCATCGGGCTCCCTGCTCAGCTGGGGGTCTGCTTCTCCCTCTGACCCTCTTCCCTCTCGTGCTCGCTGTCTCTCATTCTCTCTCTCTCAAATAAATAAATAAAATCTTTAAAAATAAATAAATTTAATTTTTTTTAAAAAAATTTCTAGATGTGAGATACAAATGAATCTAGTGAAATCAAATGCAAAATGCCTTGTAAAAATAAATATAATAATTTCATAAATGTAATTGTAAGCTTGGATGTATCTGAAATCAAATACTTGAGTAGCTCCATTCAGTGACTAATTTAGCACAATTAATTTAAAAAGTCCACTAAATCTTGTGGTCAAATTTAGTTTGTACTTTGCCCATTTCTAAATTATTTATTTCCTTCAGTTTGCCCATTAAATCACATGTTGTCAGAAGTATTTTAACATTTAATTTGTGAAAATTCAGGAACTTAAATATACCCCCAAGCATAATATGCCATATAAAATATCTTATCAAAGCTTCCTTTTAATGATTTTTGGAAAATTACTGTATAATATTTAGAAAATATTTTCTTTCAATGTTCTTTGAAAATATTGTAGCTGGTTGTACTCATTTTCTCAAAATGCGAAGAAAATAGTCCTACGGCCAGTTAGACTTTATATAGATACAGGCTGGTATGAAGGCAGATCTCTTAGCTTTTACTGTGTAAATATACAACTAATAGTAATTAGGTATAACTTCTGTGGTTATTAGCGGATTGGAGGTCTGCATTTCACTGGTTGAGAATCAGTGCTGGCCGGCAGGCAGACTGCATGCTGGCTCTTGTAAACCCGCCTCACTCCGACCCGGCAGCTATCCTCATCAAGGGCCTCAAAACACTGGACCTGTCTTGCATGCACTTGCTCAAATTGTCTCCTTTCAATTCCATGTTCCCCAGTTTTCTTCCATGGTTACGGTTTTGGACAAAGCATTGTATCCGTGGTGTCTGAGGCCCACTTCCACCCTGTGTCCTCGATTGTATCTTTTTCCACTGCCCATCATTCTCTCTGATTTGGATTTTCCTCCTCCCTGTAAAATAAGTCGCTGTCTGTCAGCATCCCCAGGCTTTGCACAGAGTGACGGGATCCTCTCTTCACAGGCTGTAGCCTTGGAGTCGTCTACTCTTCTCTTACTGCGAAGTTCTCTGAGGTGTGGTGGACTGTAGCTTCATCTAACAAACCACCCCGGGCAACTCAGCTTACAATGACAAAGGTTTCTTTCTTTTTAACAGTTTTCATTTAAAATTGTATATAAGATTACTTTATTCCTGCATCTCCTCAATTGTCTCGTCCTTCTATTTGTCCTCTTTCCTTCGCTGCTCCGCGAGATTTGGCTTTCCGTTCAAGGATCTTTTTGTGGTCTTTGTCCAATTTCAGTCCAGTGATGACCACCTTGTGAGGCTGAATGACCACGTGGACGGTTGTGCCGTCCGCCTTCTCTCGCGGCATTCCTTCAGTGTAGATGGCCTGTTCTCCCTGTCAGCCTGGACAGCTGTGCCAGTTTGGTCCTCCCACAACCTGTACTTCACCCCCTTTTCAGATAGGCATGAATCCAACGCTGTACTTCTATCTCAGCTCTCTGGAAAGAGGGGAAGATGTGATCTTCCTACGATGTGGGAAGGTGCACTGAAATGCCGTTTACGGTTCTTGCTCTGGTCAGAAGTCACAAAGGGATTGAGCTTCATTTTGGCCACTGGCACTTCAGCGATGGCCGCACAAGGGAAGAGCAAGGCTTATTGCTTGGTCCCATTATCATCTTGTGTTGGTCTGCTGCAATTCAGGGACCCAGACTGGAGGGACAGACCCGGTCTGGGGCATGCTGCCCTCATGGACAACAGAACCACGGAATGTTTCTAAGATTCCACTCAGTGTGAAACATGTCACGTATACTTGAATTCCATTGCCAAAGCATGACGGCAATGCAGTAGGAAGTATCATCCTCTCACAGAGTGGGGCAGTGAATATTTGGAGCAATAATAAAATCTACCCCATCTGCTAACTTACTTCTGAACTATGCATGCTGGTGGTGTTCTCCCTCCACTAAGCCAGCAAACACGTGCTCTTGAAGGATGTGGCCTCTGCGTAGTGGAAACAGTGAGTTCCTCATCATATTCACATGCTGACAGCATTAGATTTTCGGATGTTAAAGTGTATTACTGAGATAAACTGTACCTAGTCATACTTTTTTTTAAAAAAAGATTTAAATATCTCCTAAACCATAAGAACATATTAAATCTATATGTGCAGGGCCCCTGGGTGGCTCAGTCGGGTAAGCGTCTGCCTTTGGTTCAGGTCATGATCTCAGGGTCCTGGGATCGAGCCCTGCATCGGGCTTCCTGCTCACAGGGAGCCTGCTTCTCCTTCTCCCTCTGCCGCTCCCCCTGCTCGTGCTCTTTCTCTCTCAAATAAATAAATAAAATCTTAAAAAAAATCTATATGTGCAAGTTAAGTAACAGTAATCAAGCAAACAGCCATGTACACATCATTATTTCTTAACAAAGTAGAGCCCTGCTGCATAGCTTGAGCCCGCATTTCCTGTCCCATCACATCTCTTACTTCTTCCCAGAGCAACCATCCTACTGACTTCTATGTTAACTGAGTCCTGTTTTTCTTTGAAGCTCTATCATTTATATACACAAAACTTCAGACATAAGCTCAAATCTAGCATTGTAATGAAAGAACAATATTTACAGGAATAATAAGCTGAAATGGAACCTCCGAGTCTGAGTCTGGTTCCTTGACAGTTTTAAGAGCCTTTTCTGGAGAAGTCGGAGAGGGAAAGTCATGAGTGTTTCCTAGGAAAATGGGGCTCACCAGGGTCAGGGCATCTATTCAGGTCCTAGTGTGGACCAGTGTGTGGCCACCGGATGCCCAGCAGGAATATGGTCAGGGGAATGGGCTTCTGTAGCTGGGCACAGAGGAGAGAAGTGACTTCTCCAGTCTGTGGTCATGACAAGGGAAGCACAGATAGGCACGGGAGCCAGCTTCCCCTGAACATTCTGCACCGAGGTTAGCAACATGGGTTGGTGTCAGCTGGCATCCTGGCTTCGACAGACCTTAGCATGTCTGTCTTTCTGAGTCACGAGGTTTCAGCTTGAGCTGGTCTTTTGTTTTGTTTCCATTTCCAAACTTCTATTCTCTCTATTTGGGGAATGATAGAACTACTACACTAATGCTCTAATATCCTTATCTTTTTCTCTCCTATTTTCTATTTCTTTGTCTTTTTGTTCTACTTGCTGGAGATTTCTTCAGTTTTATCTTCCACACATTCTGAGTTTTTTCTTCTGGTGCCTTTTTTAAATTCTAAGACCTTCCTTTGTATTCACTAAATGTTACTTTTCAAAAGCATCTTGCTCTGTAGGATTTTGACTCTTTGGTATTTGTGGAGACTTCTTTGTGGGCTAATATATGTTCAGTTTTTGTAAAGAAAATGAGTCTCTTACTGTTGGGAGTAGAGTTCTACAAATGCCCAATAGATAAGAAGTTAATTATGTCATTCCTGTTTTTATATGCTTAGCATTCTTGTTTATCTGCTTTCTCAGTTCCTGAGTTCTAGAGATAATTCATTCTCTGTAATCGTAGATCTGTCCATTTCTCCTTGTAATTATGTCAAATTCTACTTTGTAAATGTTGAGACTACCTGGTTGTATGCTCTCAGCTTTAGGATTACTCTATCTTACTGGTGAGGTGATTCTTTATGATTTAAAAAATGATCCTCTTAATCACATTACTTTTGGCCTTGAAATCTCCTTTGTCTCACAGTAATAATTTTCTTTATATTAGCAAAGAATATATATTCCTTTTACATTCAGCCTTTTAATATCTTTGAGTTTAAACTTTAGCCTTTAAATGTATTTATGTAGCATGTAACTTACACATTAAATTCACTCATTTTATGACTGCCATCCTCAAAACATCCTCCAAATACTCTTAGAAGGAAAATAAAAAGAGGAGGGAAAAGGCAAAGAGATATGGCTTGCTGGTGACCCACCACCTGTTCCTCTAGGAATGTGCAGAGCACAGTCCCTGCCTTCTGTGTTCTGTGTCTCTAGGAGATGATCCATGGAGCCAAATGACAAGGTGTGGTAGATCTTACAGCCCAGCAAGTTGCTACTATGCCCTGTTGCTTTGTTTCCTTTCACTGTAAGACCAGCAGAGCTTTTATACTGCTTTTACAGAATCCACGAGACTAGTTAGATTTTGCTCTGAGGTTTACCTCCACATCTCCAGATTTTCATGTCCTCATACTGTATTGCTGGTCACCTACTCTATACAGCAGCCTATTAAAATGGAAATGGCCCCGTAATAGTGTTTATAAATGTGAAAATACAGGCTTTCAAATAAGAGCCTACTTAATCATTATGGTTATTAATTTAAAAAAACAAAACAAAGTTGGTTTTTATTTTTTACGTGTTTTGTGTAATGGAGCTTCTCCAGGCATGAACTAGTCTGGGCTTTCTCTCTATCTGGTCCAGGCCCCATCCCCCCCTTCTTAGACCTCCCATGAGCCCTGTGCAATTACTGGTGCCTGATTGGTAGGTTATACTGCCCCTCAAATTTGACATGGTTAAGCCAGCTTCTCCATTCAGTTGCCTTGTATCTCATAAAGCACGACCTTTTCCCCAATAAAATCTCAAAATCTAGGCTCAAAACCTAGGCTTCCTTCTGTCTGCATCATACATCAGTTAATTGCTAAGTCTTCCAGAGATGTCCAATAGAAATGTAATGCAAGCCACATATGCAACTTTAATTTTCTAAGAACTACACTAAAAAATGTAAAAAGAAACATGTGAAAGTAATTTTATTAATATACTTTGTTTAATCAAGTATATTCAACATAATGTCATTTCAACATGTAATCAGTATGAGTTTTAATGAGTATCATACAATTTTTTTCATACTACGTCTTTGAAATTCAGTAAGCATTTTATATTTATGGCACATCTCATTCCGATGAGCCCCTTTCAAATGCCCCACAGCCAAATGGGGTAAGCGGTTGCTGTCTCAGACTGCAGAGCTCTAGCACCTGGACAAGGGCTCCTGTGTCTGATAATCCTTTTCCGTTCTCAGTGCTATAGCCCCAGGTCAGAGGTTTGCTACTTAACTCTTCACAGGGCTGTTGCAGTCATCTATGGACTTACGTTCTTCCTTTAAATCAAAAAATAGCTCGATGTAGCTTTTATTGATTATGACAAGCACTGGGCTAGGTGCTGAGGTTACCAAGATGAGTAAAGCCAAATCCTTGTTCTCAGGAGGATTGCAGTTTAGCCGGGGAGTCAGAAATATCTGCAATTAACCATGACACATTGTGATGAGTACAATCATAGTGGTATAAATAAAGCACGATGAGAAATCAGAGGAAGGAAATGCTAGCTTTGAGGAGATTGAAGAGTGCTTCGGAGAGAAGGTGGCATTTGAAATGGGCTTTGAAAGACAAGTAGGAAGTTAGCAGATAGAATCAGGGTGCAGAGGGTCAAAGGCAGGAAGCGGAAACAAGAGCAAGCAAAGTCCATCTCAGTATTGACAGATTCTATGTAATGAAATTAAATGAAGCTTGAGAAAATAGCTCCCAACATGCTCCTCCCCTGCTTAAGACCTTCACCAGCTTCTTTCCTAATGAAAGCAGGTATATTCTTCTGCCTGGTTCTTTTAAAATGTAGGTTTTATTATTATTCAGGTGTGTCGAGACCTATAGATCAAGAGATGATTACCATTGAAGACAGTTTGTCACTTATAATTCCCAGAAGGAGGGACATGCCATGTATATTAGGGTTCTATCCAGAATAATGTTTGACCACATCTGGGCATTGTGGCCCAGCTAAGTTGAGAGATAAAGTTATCCATCACATGTGTCACATGGGGCCACACAGGCAGCACCAGGATTGGCCAGGAGACTAGGGAAGTGGGAGGGAAACATGGGCAAGAGCTTTTGTTGTGGTTTCTGAGAGAAGCAACAGGAAAGACAGGGTAAGCAGGTTTAGGATTGAATAGTATGAATCATTTTGGCAGGTTTTGGGGTGTGGAGGCTGTCCCTTGTCTGCTGCTTGTTCCAGAGGTGCTTAGGGCAGGGGAACACTGGCCCAGAGTTTAAGAGCCAGATAGCAGAGGTAGCAGGAGGGTGGATGTGAGATCTCCATTGGTTAGTTTGTCCATGAAAAGCACTCTCTCGGGCAAATCATTTACCATCTCTAGGAAGTGGTTAGTCTTGGGAGGGGTAGTCTCCCCAGGGTCAGTAAGGCCCCAGATGTCAAAACGTCAGAATACAAAGACATGCTTAGACACTGGCATCCAAGTACTTTCAGATACTGAGTCCTTTCCAGCTTTCTGCTCCCATCCAAGCCAAACCCAACTACTCCCTGGACCCTCAGCTGGTTGGTTCACCACTTCCCCATCTCTGATCTGTGCTTTTTTCTATTATTACTTTTGGCAGGATATTCACTCACTTTTAAATCATCTATATACTTATTCTTATTCAATTGCTTTTGTTGGCTTTTAATATAATAAAATGCTTATATTCACTGTTAACAACAATGCTTCTACCTTCTATTTAGTGGACCTTCAGCACGTGCTGGGAGTTTTGCTCAGTGTTTTACATACATTCTTTCATTAATACACACAATAAACTCAGGAAAGAGATAAAATAATGTCTCCATATTAAAGATGAGGAAACTGAGGCAAGTAAGGTTAAATAAGCTGGCCAAGGTCACAGAACTAGTTAGTGACAGGCTAAGTATACACACTCAGTAGACCAACACTTAGAGCCTGCATTCATAATCCTCAAACCCAAATTATATGGAAATTATCTATGAGCCTGTTTCTCTCAAATCTTTGCAGATATTAATCACAGTCAGTCAGGTGTTTCCTCAATGCAGAGATGCTCTTTCTCTGTGAATTGCTTGTGAGCACCTGAGATAGAAGGATGCTATCAAACCCGCCTTTCCCAGCCTCCGTCAGAGGCTTTATGTTCTGTAGTGATTTCTGCACAACAGAATAGGGTCCCTTCTCTTCCTCTCTTCAAAAGGATCTTCTTACTTTTCTTATGCCCCTTACTCTGTTCTGCTTAGTATCAATACTCATCTACTTTTATTATTTGTTACTTCTACTCCTAGATTATGAAGCTTGTTGAGGGCAGGCATTTGATTTTACTTACATTTAATCAAGTGTTTATTAGTACTGTGTTCATAAACAGGTATTCCTTTGTTATCCATGCAAAAAATTAAACTCTTAATTATACTATTTAATTTATGTAAATATTCTGGAAATAAATTATGCCTTTCAGACATAGACCCCTTTTCTTCAACAACAAATAGAGCCTAACAAATGTTAGTTTTGCCAGAGAGATTGCATATTTCTTTTGTTTGACTTTATTTTAAAAATATTTTTTAAAAATTTCCATCTTAGTCAATGTATTATCTCGGTATTTTTTACTCTTGGTTCTCCTCACCAGTAGACTCAGATTTGAGAATGAAAAAGGAAAGCATCAGCATGATTTTAATATAGGGTAATTCAACATATCTCATATAGGCTTGATTTATTTCAGGCCCTTTCCATTCAACAGTGTTTTTGCTTAAAATTAACATTGCGGTTTGGTAACTACATTACTAGAAAGGACTTGAAAAATGGTTTAAATGTCAATTCAACAGTCAAAATATCTTAGCAGCTGGTGTTGCAGAATTAAACAATAGACGAGAGAAAGAACCAAAGATGCTTCTGGGGGTCTGCAGCAGTTGGAGTTTAAGGGCAGACCTCGTAAGCTTTTCAGTTCCTCTTAACACAAGCAAAATGCAGCTGGATAATTTCTACCTCTGAGCAGACTTACTGAATTTATTCTACTGAGGAGATGAAGAAGGGAAGGCTCCTGTGTCAACTCAGCATCCTCAAAACCTGGAGCTCCAATACCTCCAGGAGGATGGGGGCGTTGGGGGACAGACCAGGAATAAGCATGAGACACGGGTTACACAGTGGTAGGAAGCATAGGAAAAGCAAAGGAGGGAGTAGGAGAGAACAAGGAAAAACCAGCATGATAAAGAAGAGAAAGAGAGGAACCAATTGAGTATAGTGAGAAGTTTCTCTTACAACCTGGGGCTTCCTGAAGTCTGAGGAAGGGAACACGGGCACGCTCTTCCTCTGGCTCATTTCGGAACTTTCTCCCCCTGAGGCCTGAATCAGAGCCAATATGGCAATTGCCTGATGCTCCTTATACAGGCTTTTTTTTTTTTTTTCCCCCAAATAATTAATTTTTTATTTGAGGATAATTGACACAATATTACATTAGTTTCAGGTGTACAACATCGTGACCCAACTTCTCTATACAATATGCTGTGCTCACCACAAGTCTAGCTGCCGTCTGTCACCATACCATGCTATTACAATATCTGACTATATTCCCTATGCTGTGCCCTTTATTCCCATGATTTATGTGGGTTTTTTTTACCTTTTTAAAAATTTAAATTCAATTAATTAACATATATTATTTATTTCAGGGTACAGGTCTGTGACTCATCAGTCTTATATAATACCATCAGAGCTCATTACAACACATACCCTCCCCAATGTCCATCACCTGGTTACCCCAGCCCCCCCCCCCCCCCCCCCCCCCCCCAGCAACCCTTAGTTTGTTTCCTATGATCAAGAGTCGCTTATGGTTTGTCTCCCTTTCTGGTTTCATTTTGTTTCATTTTTCCCTCTCTTGTCCTATGATCCTCTGCCTTGTTTCTTTTTTTAAAAAAATTTTATTTTATTTTTATTATGCTATACAGGCTTTTAATCAATCTTTGTCAAAGGTGTTGTTCAACAGGACACCATGAATCAGTTTTCATGTTGTGGTACCTATTGAGTTCCTATAAATGCAGAAAGCTTCTGATGTAGGGCGGGGTCCACTTACTGCCGCTTTTGTCTCAGCAAAGGACAGAATGTGGAATCCCTAATTGTTCCATGTCTGTGTCCAGTCAGATCAATGTTTATTAGGCCCTGGCTAGGTGTCAGCACTGACAAGACACCGGGGCGTAAAGATCAGTAAGATACCATCTTTATCTACTGAGAGTGAGAGGAATACAAGGGAAGAGTTTCAAGGCCATGTGATTTATAGAGTTATATGGGTCTGGAGATTAAAAACACGTGGGTAGGGTTTGGGCCACTCCAATTATGCAGCTGCTGGACCTTTAAACGTATCAAAAGAAATTGCAAGTAGTTGAGAGATAGGAGGAGTTGAAAATATAAGACTTTTTGTTGTTGTTGTTGTTATTTGAGGAAGGTTGAGCCTTATCCCATGGATATTGGGGATTGTTGGAAGACTTCCAGCAGGAGAGTCACATGATCTATTCAGTGATAATAGTTCACTCTCATATGCAGGAGGAAGGAGATTTGGGGAGATACCAGGCTAGAAGTGGGGAGATCAGCTAGTAGAGTGCCTATGCATCCCAGCTTTCCTGGAACAGTTCAAATTTGTGGGGTTTTTCTTTTAGCATAATTATTAATAATATCTCTTTCACTATGTCTCCCAGTTTGGATGATAAATTCTGTGGCTGCCCTACTAACTAGAGATTTATTGCAGGGGTCTAGGTAAGACTCCATGATGCCCGGAGTTCATCAGGGCTTAGCTAAGTGGATGAAAAGGAATTGTTGCCCAATGCTATCAGCAAGAAGAGGCCCTCTGACACCCTTATAGTCTCTTAAATCCACCCCCCCAACTCAGGCCTGAGCACAGATAAAAGATCTCAGTGAAAATTTAGTATATTAATTGAATGCTAAATATTACAAATATGTAATAACTGACCAGTTAACCACTCAACCAGCTTACTGTTTGTCAGCTCAGATTGTACTTGCCTGAGATAACTTGAAAAGAAATGAGAAGGAAAGTCGTAAGCAAGTGGTGTGGAAAGTAAGAAAGATAAGCCTTAGTCATGCGTGGGCATGAGGCCCTGCTCCAGTTCCTGAAATGGAACTGAATTCTCATGGAAGGTTTTGATACTTGCTGGAGGACGGCAGAAAGGGCTGTGAAATCTTGCTAAAGTTTCATCATTCTGGGTCCTTGTAACCTTGGAAGATGGTAAGTATAGAGGCAATTTAGTCAACTGAAAGAAACAATTGTTCATTTCCTAGTGCATGTATTTAATCATGAGCTGTCACTCGGGCCTCCTGTTAGAATCCAGAAAAGGTTACATGGTGGCAATAATTGGGGAATATTTTTAAAAAGAACGAAGTAACTAGACCCAAGAGAAAAGAGATGTTGCTGTCAGGAACACACTTTAGCAGGAAAAAAAAAAAAAAATGATTAAGAGTAAATGAAAAGGTGAAGAGCTGTCATTTCCTTTATTTTACTTTTAAACATTTCAACTTCCCCTTCCTCATTTTGTACATACGAGGCAGGCTTTTCCTCCACCCTAATCTCACTATTACCTTGCATTTATATAGAGCTTATCTCCCAGAAGCTCACAGGGCTACCTCTGAATCCATGCCACTTTGGAAAGTATTGCTTAACAAAAAAGGAGGCGCTCTTATTTAATCCATCCTATCACTAAATGTTCTAGTGGGAGCTGGGAGCCGGATTTGCCGTAGGCTGGTGATTATGTGCTGGACTGAACAAATGCATGTCGAGCTGCACAGCGGCCTAGGCAACAGCAAACATGGCATGACTTTCCAACTTGGTGCCAGGCCTGCCACCATCCCTTTGCTTTCAACTGTGACTCAGGGAGATGTTTCTAATCTGCCAAGAATTATCCAGGTTGCTGACTTACCTTCATGGCTACTGACGTCCCTGAACTATTGTTGTTGATTACCTGTCTATTTGGGAGCTCTATTTGCCACAGGCAAGACAATTTACTTAAATTTTAAATCTTGGACTTCCTTTCCCGTTTACACTTTCCAGACTGTCGTTTGCAGAATTTCATTTAATCAGATTTACTTCCTCTGGTTCTTGCTTCAGAGAAATGGAATTGAATGAGAAAAAAAAAAAAAAAATTCCTCTGAAGTGGAAGGGGACGGGTTTGGAGATGGAAATATTTTAGTAGTTCCTTCAGAAATTTTTGTTGCAGCTTTGTTATTTAAAAAAATAAAAATGCATGTTTCCAAGGCCCCCATAATTCAATGAAATCAAATGCAGATAATTGCTTTGAATTCACTGAAAGTTGGTCTCTTCACATTTTTCATTTAGTTTGAAAATTGATTTTTAGAAAAATGAAGTAGATTAGAAGTATTGCCTGGCCTCTGTATAATTCTCGAGCCGACAGTATTCTTACTGGGCTCTCTTGGAAGTCTCTCAACCAGCCGTGACTATTTCTCTGCCTCCTCGTCTTCCTTTTCCTGCTTCTTTCCTCCTCTTCCTTTTAGAGGTTAGATAAACACTTTGCTCATTCACTCTTGTGAAAATACTTCAGAATATAAATGAGGAGGCCAGGCAGAGGACATTTCTTTTCATCTCTGGCATATCAATTCATTGTTTATTTTATTTTATTTTATTTTTATTTTTTTAAAGATTTATTTATTTATTTATTTATTTGAGAGAGCGAGAATGAGAGAGAGTACATGAGAGGGGGGAGGGTCAGAGGGAGAAGCAGACTCCCTGCTGAGCAGGGAGCCCGACACGGGACTAGATCCCTGGATTCCAGGATCATGACCTGAGCCGAAGGCAGTCGCTTAACCAACTGAGCCACCCAGGGACCCCTCAATTCATTGTTTATTTTATAAATGAATGTGTGAACACCATAGAACAGGGTTTTTGTTGTTGCTCTTGTTGTTGAGTTTACTGTTTGATATGAGAAATAATATTAATAATGTTGGTTCTTCATTGAATAAATGCTTCCTGTAAAGATGGATAGTCCTAGGCATGTAACACACATCTCTAATCCTCAGAGTGACCCTAGAAGGAATCAATCAAACATGTGCCATCCCCCTCTCACATAGAAGAAGATCAGGGAAGGATACATTGTCAGTGCTCAAGTGTAAAGATAAAGCACTCAATTGCAAAAAACGGTTGCTAAATCACAAAATCAATCAAATTAGAACAAAATTATGTCACCAATATTTAATTAATTTGATTTGAATCTTTATCTGAGAACCAGCTGAAAGAACTAAGAGCGGTTTCCTCTTAGTGTCACTGATACTATGTAAAATATCACACACAGGTAAAATAAAAAGAGACAAACTTTGTCCAGATTCCTGGCATTTATATTAAAAATACAAAGCCAAAATGCATATAATTGTTAGAGAGATTTCTTTGGTAACTGGCTTGACTTTTTGTACACTAGGAAGACTGACATTTTATCAAGGTTTTATTGCTAGGGAAGAGCCTTTTCTACTCCTCCTATTACAGTATCATTTCTCTCTGATTAGAAGGTAATTAATTAATAAGCCCCCTTCTTTTGTTGATTCTAGGATTCAAGAAAGATTCATAAAACACCACCGCATAGCAATGCAGCTATTACAATGATCTATTTGGGGAAAACTGTGCACCTGTCTCATGATCACCCAGACTTTCGGGATGAAATAAAAGTTTATCAACAGCATTGTGGTGGGGAAAACCTTTGTGTCTACAAAGGCAAACTACTTGAAAAAGGTACATATAAAATTTGAATTTTTTTAAGTTGCTTAAAGTTGATGCTATAGATAAACTATCGTTGATATCATATCAAAATGACTTCAATCACTCTATGAAATTATGCGTATCCAGGGACTTATAAACCAGCTGCCTCAAAGTAAATCTAGATTTACTGCTCCATGATTGAAACCGAAGCAGCAATTACTCTTGCAGATTGTGGAAGAAAGAATTTGGAGTGATTTAACCCTGTAACAGATTAATTTTGGGATAGAGATATATGATCATTAAAATGTTGCATGAATAAACTGTCCCCCAAATTACAAGTTAACTATTTGGCCTGCCATAGTGAATTATATCATACGTTATTCTAAGAGAAAAATACCAGATTGGCAATTTGTTCTTTAGAAAAATGTTGAGATAAAATCACAAATCCAATAAAGTTCAGGATGAATCACACCTAAATAACTTGGTGCGGAATTTGGCTAGATGGATTTTAGTACATTTCTGCTTTCATTTGATCATAAATCCATGTTTCTTAGCAGAAGATAATTTTTATATCCAATATAGGGTTTCACATATTGTACTGAAGTGGTTTTCATCAATATTTAGTTGTGTGGAATAGCAATTAAAAAGACAAGTTGTTATAGGATTATATTTGTTATTTCCTTGCTTAAGAAACTCTGTTTAGAAAGCAATTGCATTTTTACTAAGTAAAAGAAATACTTATATTTGGGCAATCTTGATACAAGTTTAGGGAGTCTTAGGAGTTAGGGGCAAGAATGGAATTGTTACTTTTGGCTTTTCTGATTTCCCTCATCACTCAAAAATAGTGACTGTTAATTCTAAAAATTTTAAGTACTCAAAAAGAAACTAGACAGATTTAGGGATTAAATATTTAAAACTTTCCAACATAAGAAAGAGTAAACATTTGAATGTTTTAACTTGATAAAGATTTATAAAACCTATTTATAAAAAATAATGCTAGAAACTATTTTTCCCCATTTTATATACCTGGCTGAAATGTAATTTACTTTGCCATTTTGTCATAGCATTTGAGAGTTCATTCCTGCCATTTTGTAGATGAGGAAAATGAGAGAAGTCCAGAGGTACGATGGCTTCTTAAGGTCGCACGCACAGCTTGGGGCCTGGTCAAGAGCAGATCCTGGACCTCTGATTAGGCGCAGAACCCTTGCTCAGTTAGCTGTTCTTAGTGGCAAAGGGTTTCCTACATTTTCATAATATGAGAGGTAGGAAACCCCTAATGATAGTGGGATAGATACACTTAATTTTTGAAAGTGTAGCTTCCAAGTGTTAATATAGAAGAATTGCTGAAATTAGCTATAGTCTACAATTGGAATGAACGGAATGAAACTTTTCCTGGGTCTTGGATCACACTTTCTTCAAGACAGTGCCTGTCTATTTGCCTGCTGGAAAACATGGTACATACAAAAATAAGAACAAGGCTTAGCTAGCTGAATGTTTTCAGGAAGACCACATATACTCTGTGGTAACAGTGCAAAACCAAAGAGTAAGGGAGAGTGTTACTTGGCTAAGTGTTGTTTTGCATACCTATTGATCCTGGGACTGACTTTTGTTATGTCATTGGACAGAATTAAATAACAGAATGGAATGGGGACTTAAATAATTGAATCCTGTCCACATAATAATTTTGGCTCAGCTTGCCCTTTGATTGCCAGGAAAGTAATTGTTGGAAATTGAAAAGTTGGGTGGCTCAGAGTTGACTTGTGGTTCAGCAATCTTAGCAATTTAGCTGGGCTGAAAAGAATCTGCCCGTTTTACAAATCAAAGCTGTGCATGATTCAGTGAAATGTGAATAGGTTTTTAGAAGAGTTCTGTTTAAAAAAAAAAAAAAAGGCGTTTAACGTTCTGCTTGGAGCAGTAAACTAATTAAAAATGTGGCATTCGTTCATTTGTCTTGCTTTTGGATGAGAAATAACAATAAAATTAATTATTTAGGAATGTGGCAAGTGCATCTTTTATTCCCCTAGTAATTCATTGATGTCTTTCAGTTTGATTTCAGACATCAAGCCACATATTGATTGTTTATTATGTACACCTATGAAGTCACCAAGTATTTCTGCTACTTGTGAAGAGTACAGTTCTTCACGGGCATTTTTATTTACCATGTTCATCCTTTCAAACAAGGCAAACCTTGGCCTCCTGGGTTCATGTGGGTACAAAGAGCAAAGTAACTTTTCTTTTTTCTGACCCTCTTACAATCCCTTCCTTTTCTGCCCCCTTTTCCTGTATTTTCATAACCTGATCCTTTGTACCGATTTGTGCATTCCTCGTTACTCCCTCACAAACCAGCTGCTTCACTGGTTCCCCACCCCCATGCTGTTATCTTGTCTTTTGGAACGCTATTCCTTTGTCTGCAATAGGACAAAGGATTTTAAATTCAAGATAGGATTTTAAATTCAAATTTTATCCACCTCGTAAGATTCACATTGAGGCTCTGAGGCTTTCTCAGCCGACTTCTGCTGTGTTTCATCCCTCTCTCCATGGCGGGGGCTCTGAATCTCCCCTGAAACCCGAAGCATTTCATTACACTGTGACTTAGAGTAAATGTTTTTTATTTTTCTTTTACTTGTTATATATATTGAGTTTTTAGTTTTTACAAATACGCTTATTGAGGTGTAACTTATATTCCACAATTCACCCATTGTGAGTGTACAATGCACTGATTTTTAAGCGTTGTATAGCGTTGTGCAGCCATTGGCACAAACCAGTTTTAGAATCTCTGTCACTTCAGAAAGTTCCCTTGTGCTCACTGGCAAAGAAACCTCACTCTCTGTAGCCAGCCTCAGGCAGCCACTGATCTGCTTCCAGTCTCTACAGATATGTCTTCTCTGGACATTTCGTATAAATGGAATCATACAATAGGCAGCATCTGTGTCTTGCTTCTTTAACTTAGCCTGATGTTTCTGAGAGTCATCTATTCACAGCCGTTATCAATGGTTGCCCTCTTCTGATACCACCGAATGTATTCCATCCACTACATGTACATTTATGCTGTTTCTAATTTAGGACCATTATAAATCATGCTGTGATGAATATACAGATGCAAGTTTTTGTGTAGACATCTGGTCATTTCTCTTGAGCAGATGCCTAGGAGTGGATTTGATGGCTTTCCCCCCCCTGAATATGGCCCACACTTTTCTGCTTCTTACATACATGTCTTTTGATTTTTTTGTTGTTGAAAACTGGACATTTTCGATCATGTGTTACAGCAACTGTGGATTCTGGATTCTGACTTTTTCCTCTTGAAGGTTATTGTTCTCACTCTTTTTGTTGTTGTCTGTTTAGTAACTTCTCGGAAATCCATGAAATCCATGCCCCCTCTCCTTGGTAGACAGCCAGTGTAGTGTCTCTGCTTAGATTTTATCTCTTTTTATTTTTTAGGCTGGCCTCCTTGGGTTGTCTCTGTGTTTTCATAGTTTATTGATCTCTAGTGATTTGTCAGAGGTTGTGTTCAAAAACTTTGACCCAGTACAAAGTCAGAAGACTTTGAATAAAGTACAGCCCCCACCTTGTACCATGGATCTGTGTGTGGGTGTATTCCTTTCCTGGGGCTAATGTAACAAATCCCCAAAACTGGTGGCTTAAAACAACAGAAATTTAATTCTCACATAGCTCTGGAGGCCAGACATCTAAAATCAGGTATTATTAGCAGGCCATCCTCCATCTAATAGCTCTAGAGGAGAATTTTCCCTTGTCTCTTTCAACTTCTGGTGATTCCCAGCAATCCATGGCATTCCCTGGTTTGTAGCCCAGGGCTCCCAGCTCTACGTCCTCTGTCCTCACGTGTCATTCTTCCCTGTGTGTCTCTGTGTGTGTCCTGTCCGCTTCTTATAAGTATGTCAGTCATTGAATTTGTTCGACAAAACACTATCCAGGATGATTTCATCTTGATCCTTCACTACTTGTATCTACAGAGACCCTATTTCCAGATAAGGTCACATTCTGAGGTTCTGGGTGGTCATGGATTTTTAGAGGGCAATATTCAACCCAAAGTAATGGGTTCAGGAGTCCATCCAAAGTTCAGGCAGTTTTCAGGTCTGCTTTAATTTTTATTTTCCACCAGGTTTTCTTTGTTCGTGGGTGCAAGCTTCCGGTGGGCCAGGGATGTATGAATAGGTTGGGCCTACTCCAATCCATGCCACTTCCCATCAGCCGGGGATGTGTGGAGAGCTTATCAAATGTGTCTATAATTGCCTTATGGCCTGTATTTCCCTGTTAAGTTTCTGGCTAGCCCACCAGCCTGGGTGCTTGCCCTAATTTCAACTGCAGTCTTAGTTAGCAGGATCTCTGAACTTCCATATTAGCTTGCCTCCAAGATTGCCACTTATTACTGGTAACGCCACTGGCCAAGGCTTTTTTGTTTTCTGCTCCAGACAAAGTCAGCCCCCACTGACAGGGAAGCTGCTGGTTATTTATGGCCTGCCCTCCCCTGTTGGAACTCTGCTGATGAAATGCTGGTGGGGGAGGGGGAGGGAGTGGGGATTCCCTCTGTTCTTATGAAAAGTTCAGTAGTTTTTGAACTGCTGTTCAGTTTGTTTTAAGTCTTTGGTCCAATTTTAGAGACAAAATTTTAAGGGGAGAGGATTTGGGGACCTCACTCTAGAAATCTGGCATATTGTTTTTGTCTCTCCTGCTCAATTATATAACTTCTTGAGTCAGGAGACCATATTTGATCTTATTTTCAGTATTTTAGTTCCTCTTTAGTGCCTAAAACAGTGCGAGCCACTGCCAGTCAACAATGAATAACCATGTTTTACAAATAGTGTAGAATGCCTTCTAACACTGTACATTATATAATCTGTGAGGCTACTCAGTGAAGTGGGTAAACTGGATAGCTCCCTCCACCCAACTCCTTCACCCCCTCCCACGGCCATCCTCATTTTATATGAGAATTCTGAAGTGCAACAGTCCAGTGACCCACCAAGGGACATTCAACTTATAAGTGAAGAACTAGGACAAGGACCCAAATCTTCTAAACTCTGGTCTATATTATTTCCATTATTCCATGCAGAAACCATTAAGTCAGGGTTGGAAAGTGTCATTAAATTTTAAAATATAAAATTAAAAAAGTAATAACAAGGGAAGAAAAGCAGAGGGTGTCAATTCTTGTTCAGTTAAGTTTGAAAAAAAAGAGAAAGGAATGGAATAATAGGTGGATACGCTCTCTAGCCACATGGCTACACAATGGAAGGGCAGTCACCTCGAGAAGTCCACCTCCTGAGCCCATTCTCAGCATTTCCTTAGCTGCACCTTCTTCCTGGGCTGGGACCTCAGGTAGTTAAGGGATGTGATGCCGCAGCATAATAGATCATATGACGTGAATGTCCAATTCAAGTTTCTGGAAAGAAAGCAGTCAAACTCGCTTTCTAGTCAATACTTAGGAGTCCATATATCATTAAGACAAGCGGATTTTTAAATCTGTTGTATCTTAGTTTCCCCAGATGCTAACTTTTCAAGTTTCTCTTCCCTTGTATGTTTGAATTTTACATCACAAATACTAAGGTATAAATGATGGAATTACCTTTCCAGTAATTTTATTCTTTAGTACAAGTTAACAACTGATCTAGGTAGTTTTTAGGGGCAGAGTGTGGTATAAACATAGTATTTCTAGATGACTATGAAATAGGTTAAAATAATAATTTATTAGTTAGTTATTGGGGGCCTCCTATGCCATTGTCCTGGGACCTGGGGAAACAAAGATGAGTCAGACCAGTTCCATCTCTCATGGATTTCACCCAAACATGCAGGACAGCAGACATCTACATCAGGGTTCTCAAAGTCAGGTTCCTGGACCAGAAGCTCAAGCATCACCTGGCAACTTAATAGAAATGCAAATTCTTAGGTCCTAGTGAATCAGAAACTCTGGGGTGAAGCCCAGCAACCTGTGTTATAACAAACCTTTCAGGGTATTCTGATGCACACTAAAGTTTGAGAAGTCCTGGTATTGCCATATTTTTAAACAATTATAATAACAACAACAACAAGGAAGGTGTACAGAGAAATGAAATGATCAACTCCATCATTTGTGCAAGTGGAAGAGTCCAGAGAGACTTGTTTTGTAGGAAGTGATATTAGAACTGTCATGAAAAGCAGGTTTCTGAGTCGCTCTGTAACATAGGGTTTTCTTAGATCCAGAACTTGGGATCTCTAGAGTGAGACCTTTCCAAAGAGCATTATAAAAAGACTTGGGATGATTAAAAATTATTAACTCCAAGCAGCGGTTCTTAATTTATTGGTGGACTTTTGGGTGGGCAGGAGAACAAGAAGGGGACCCAAATCCAAGCAGAACTGAGAATGGATTTGAGATGGAATAATTCTACCTCATCCATATATGTATTAGGCTGGTTCAAGTCATAGCTAAAAATACACATTTATTTAAAAGCATTACTGAGCTCACAGTAGCCTCTTGCCATATACTTTATCAGTAGCTAAATAGCAAGATGAAATCTAGAGAGCTATTGGGACTCCCAACACTGACTCCCCTACTTACTGTATGATCTTGGATAAATGACTGAGTTCCCTTGAACTTTAATTTCTGCATATAGAAACTAGTGATAATAATATTCTCTAAACTTCATGTGTTTGTTGAGAAATAACACACCCAAGATTATTGGACATAATGCCTGGCCATAGTAAGAGCTCATATAATGTTATTATTTTATTACAAATCAGAGTTTTATAATGCCTTGGAGTATTTATTGTAAATAAAAATAATAGCATGTGTTTTTATGATTAAAAATTGTCCTCAAGTTGGAAAGGTGATCTAGAGCATAATATTGTACTTACCTAATAGAAAAGTGTGATTTTGAACATATTAGTCCAAAATCAGTTGCTTTCACTGATGTATTTACTTTTTTAATTCCAGAGACCTTTCAGTTTGTTTCCAAAAGGCACCATGGTTTCCCCTTCAGTCTCACCTTTTTTCTGAATGGGATGCAGGTGAACAGGTTAAGCTCCTGCTGTGAATATAAGCATCGGAAAGGTTCCAGACTTGGAGGCAAAGGAGGCTACTTTGGGTTTGTGTGCGTGCAGAGATCATCTCCTTGTTACAAGTATGGAAACCAGTGTCCTTTGGTAGAGGGCACGTTTGCTACATTTTCCTCTTTATGCTTCTACTGATGCATTTCTCACCACAGTTTGTTAACAAAGCTATCAGTGTAAATGAGCCCAAAATGTCTAAGTTAATGGTTGCTTATTATAACCCGGTGTGTTGTGTTTTAAATTATTAGATCTAAGTTAGATTTCCAGATGTATTCTATCATGGGGATAAAAGCTGGTGGTGTTCCAAACTCTGTTTCTCTCTCTCTCTCCCTTTCCTCATACTGCTTTAAGTTCTGTTTATGAAGTGAAGGAGAGAGGATGTTTCATTCTCATTCTTCTTAGGAACTGGTTTGGGAGTCCCAAAGCATGTGCCAAGCATCTGTCTTATATGGTTGGGCGTGACAGGTCATGCTTGCATTATGGTGTGGCCCGGTTATCATTCTCATGCCCCTAGTTTTAATCTCAGGCATAATGAAATGCATGATAAAGGGTCAATTTTGACTGTTGCTTATCAGCTTTCATATTGGATATTCTGTTTGAAATTAGGACACTTGCTTGTAGGCTTTCTTTAATTTTTTTCTGCAAGTACTCATGGAATATTGATATATGCCAAGCTAGAAAACAGGAGTGAACCACCCAAAGTTCCTGCCCTTGTGGAGCCCATTCTAATGGGGGAAAGGCAAATAGCAAGTAAACCAATTAATATGTGTCAGATGGAAGTGTTGGGATCAACTGGAAGTTCTCTGCTGATTGTTTCTGTATTTTCAGTCATCCAAGAATTTATCAGCTGAGATTAAGACTTAAGGAAGAAGGCATTGGAGGTTTTAGGGGAGAGAAAAGGTGTGAAAGAGTCATCCAGCAAGTGGGACAGTCAATGGTCTAGAGCAATATAGTAGGAGTGCCCAGATGTACTTAGGACCCACCTGAGGCTGTTTTCCTGTTCCAACTCAAATATACTTTCTCCATATTTGTGGGCAAGTCATTTAACAAATTTCTGTTTGCCTCCCAGGAAAGCTAATGAGCTTATATACAGTCATCCATGCACAAACACATTGCATTCTTTGAGAGTTGCTGTATAAATCCAAGCTGTAAATGTTTGGTTGTAAACACTTTCTTTGGAGGTTTAATAATCAGTACTAAAATCTGATGGATGACATCTACTTTCCTATTTAACACTTATTACTCCATGCACAATTTTTATATGATTTCATTTGATTCCCTCTAGCTTCTTTCTTTGACCTTTTCAAATAATAAAAATAAAATGACTGTGATATTAAAGAATAAGGCCTGTTAGGTCTGCTAACTTTTTAAAAATTTATTTATATAATATAAATATAAAATAAATATTTATAAAATTTAACATAATTCACTTATTATATAACCTTTTTGGGGGGATCACATCCATGATACTTTTAATTATTTTAAGGGGGTGTACATGAATGCCTCTAATTTGTTAAAAAAGAAATTAATTTTCATTCATTTTAAAAGTACTGGCTCTGGAACTTTTGTTATGAGGAGGGAATTATTTAAAACAACAATAGGGAGTTCTAGTTCTAAAAATGATTAGGAATTACCTGTTTAAGGTCTTCAGAAAACAAGAACGGCTCAGCGGTGGTCAAGTCTAAGTGTGGAGTTTGCACACTTGTACCCATCCCTCAGTCGTGGCAACTGAAGAGACAAGGTAGTTATTTTCAGTTGCTAGAGTGAAGCACAGAAGGAAGAATTGCCTAGCCAAGTAGAATGCAGACTGCGTTGAGCTTTAGTAATCAGAATCAACACCTCAAATTGACTCAGAAGTCAAATAGGTAGTCAGTGACGAGGAGAGCACAGATGTAGCTCACTTTGTTCATCCAATTCCCCTAAGCAGATGGGCAATAAAAAGTCTGTGAATGCAGTAGGGAGGCATCAAAGCCTCTACGTAGTCACAACATAAACCAAAAGTAACAGCAGATCAGAAGCTCCAAATCGATGGATTTGGTGTTGCCATTGATAAGGGAAGAAGAGCTTGAACAGAAGGCAATGCTAGTAATCATATTCTGTGAAGATTCATGACACCTTTATTCCAAGGAAAGCAGTGTTCTAAGTACATCATCATTACAGGCAAGAAACATTTATCGTGCTTAATATGGGGGAGGTAAGTGTATTCTTATTATCTCATTTTTTACAGCCTGATAGTTACTTTGAGTGCAAATCCTTTTAGCTTTATTTTATGGGGGGATATTGAAAAGATAAGTGATATAACTAAGTTCTCATAAGCTGGGAGGATTGATGCCTATGCTATTTCTAGACTGGGGATGGCTGAAATTCAGTGAAATCTTTAGCTCAAGAAATTGCCATTAAATCTAATTCACACTGAGGCAGTTTTCAAATTTTACATATTATTTCTGTTCTTCCTGGATGGATACATCTTGACTACATTTGGATCTGTTTTCACCTGTGTGCTCTATTGATTCAGTTTCCCACTAAGTTGTGTAGGGAAGGGGACGCAGGTAGTTCTAGAGGAGGAGGCTGGTGGAGGCTGACAGTTGCCAGGCACTTTTCTCAGGTCACGGATCATCTCTAGGCCTTGGTGCGAACTTCTCCAGGTTTTGTTAGTTTCTGGTGAAGAGTGTGAGCACTTTCCCTGGTGGGAAGCCCTGCAGTGTAACATCTGTCCATGGGGCTGTCCTTCTGGGAGGGCTACACCCGTAATCTAATAATATCTTTGTACCTCGTTGTGAGGGGATGGAGTCTAGCAACCCTGAGCCAGGATCCAGCTCCATCACTAACCTGCTGGGTGAGCTTGGGCAAGGCATTGAGGCCTGCCAGCCTCAGTTTCCTCCTTTGTCAAGTTGTGATGATAGTTCTTAATGCGTCACTCAATCATCTTACTATTAGCATAATCATATTTTTATTAATGTATTATTGTACATTATTGTATAATATTATCATACATATTATTGTATGTATATGTATTATTATCATAATTGGAATTCTTATTTCAATATTAACTTGAGAGATAGGAAAAAAGCTATAGAAGGATTTATTCATGTTACTTTTGTTATGACTGATTTTTTAAAATATTTTTTAATGTCTTAATATATTCAGATCATCTGCTTGTTTCACCAGATTTGACTTTGAATGACTTCATGACCTCTACAAATTATTGCCATCTCCAAAGAACGAAAGCTTATTGCCAGGAAAAGTCACTAAAAGATTGTTGTACGGGCTTCAAAAGGCCATTCTAAAAACAATGATGACGGTTCTATTAAAATAAGCATGCAGGCTTCCGAGGTGTTTATTTAAAGGGCACAAGAACATTTGACTATATATGTTTCTTAAAAAATCAATCATATTTATTTAGAGTCAACCTTGTATAGAAGTCTTTTGTTGTTGTGTTGTTGGAATAACAAATTATCTGAGACTGAATGGCATCTTTCTTCTCCTGATTATTTTTATCTCAGCTTCCCTGTTTATATACCTGAATGTTCTTTTATCACGTAATTCTCATTTAAGAATTTGAATATGTTTATTGGACTCTGTAATAAGGCTAAAAAATGCTTTAAAGGCACAAGTTTTAGCTTGTGACAACTGTTCTTAGTTGTTAAGTTGTTTTCTTGTTCAAATTACCGTGGGTAAAATCATTAATAATTGATTGTGTTCATTTACAAGAATTAGTTATGAATCAGAAAATAAGTTTATTCTAATTAACTATGTGTACTATAATAAAATATTTCTTACAGTATTTCTTACTGGAATAAGAAATAAGTGATTTAAAAAGCTTTGAGGTTCCACAATGTTATATATAAAGGTTAATAAACACCTTATGTTTACATTTTTCATAGGTGCATTATTGCAATGGGCCTTGACAAAAATCCAACTTCACCAAAGCCTAAGAAAGAAAAGACTATGGAGAAAAGAGAAGAACTGAAGAAGGGTGAGGGGAAACTGAGGAAGGATGGAGGGTACATGATACCGAGAAGGAGTGAGATGGAGGGGAATAAAACCACTTCAGTCATTTTTTCAGCTCAAGAAGAAAAAACAGGGATCGTAGAAGTGAGAACAGCTGTGGAAGAAATGGAACTTAAAGGAAAACCAGGACAAGATGTTTGGGAAGATGCCCAGGAAAATATATTTAAATACGGTAATGGATACCACAGAGTTCTTTTGTTGTTGCCATTGTTGTTTTGCTTCAGTCTTTAAAATGCCCTTATTGAAATGTGCAACAATACCTACTATATGTTACTCAGTTACAGTCTTCTGCCAGTTCTGTTGCATGGAGGGATCCCTGAATACCTTCTCCCTCTGTTTTGCATGGAGGCCTGTGTCACCTTCCTCACAGAGGGCAGGCCTGATTCTGGAGAGGTGAAGGTGCTTGCAGGGGCAGGAGGGGAAGGAGAATTTCTGTCTGCGTGAGCCAGAAGCTCTGTTCACTTCTGCAGAGAGAGATCAGGTTGACCAAATAGAGTTTTACCTTTTTTTTTTTTTTTTTTTAGTATTTGAATGTACTTGCTTTGGTGAAATTGATGCTTGGGATCAGGTAGGCACAATATGCTTATATAGTAATAAGAGTATTCCATAAGTAAAAACAGTTGACATAGGCTCGGGGTCCTGGAGCCAATCTGTCTGCCTTCCTTGTTATTCTCTCCTCTCCTGTTCTCCTCTTCTTCCTCCCCTCCCTCACTCTCTCGCATCCTCCCTTCCTTCTTACCTTCCTTTCTCTCTCTCTCTCACACACACACACACACACACTCACTCACTCATATATAGAGTAGTGATAATAACCAATAATGGAAGTGCCAGGCATTGCGCACTGGGCCAGAGCTTTCCACACAGTACTTTTTTTTTTTTTTTTTTTTTTAGAGAGAGAGACTGTGGTAAGGAAGGGCAGAAGGTGAGGGAGAGGCTCCACACCCAGCATGGAACCCCACACTGGGCTCAATCCCACAACCCTCAGATCATGACCTGAACCAAAATCAAGAGTTTGACGCTTAACCAACTGAGCCATCCAGGCCCTCAACACGCACTATTTCATTTTATCCTTACCATTCATTGTGATAGATATTATTACTCCCTCCATTTTACAGGATAGGAAACTGAGGCTCAGACACACAGACAGAAGCAGAACTAGGATTTACACTGGAGGAGAGGAAAACTTTTTCCTCAACCCATTTAGGTTCTTTGACTGGGTCCTTGTAAATGAGACTGACAAAAGAGATTAAAACAGGAAAAACAAACAGAAATTTATTAGCATGTGCATTGCACATACACCCAGGAGTATTCAGTGCTGAGTAACTCAAGGGGGTGGTTAGAACTTGGGCTTATGTAGCATCTTAGCAAAAGTATAAGACACTTTTGGGGCACCTGGGTGGCTCAGTTGTTAAGCGTCTGCCTTCGGCTCAGGTCATGATCCCAGGGTCCTGGGATCAAGCCCCGCATCGGGCTCCCTGCTCTGCGGGAAGCCTGCTTTTCTCTCTCCCACTCCCCCTGCTTGTGTTCCCTCTCTCGCTGTGTCTCTCTCTGTCAAATAAATAAATAAAATCTTAAAAAAAAAAAAAAAAGTATAAGACACTTTTAAAGAAGTGACAAGACAAAGGAAAAAGCACTGAGCTTCTGGGGCAGCAAATTATGGGAAGGCAAATATATGGCGAAACAAATGCTAGATAAAGGCTGGTTTCAGTGAGGTTGTGATGCTGATTCCTCGGTGTTTTTTTCTGGACTGATAAGGGTGTGGAGTTATCTCCTTTGATTAACTTCTGTCCTTCCTGGATAGAGAGGGGAGGGGAGACACCTTCACAAGTTTATGTCCTGCTTTTAGGCAAATAGGGGGAGGGTAGAGCACTCTTCTTGTATCTACTATTTCTCAGTTGCCTTCAGCTCAAAATAAACCGGATGCCAAAGTGGCATATTCTGGGCCGGCATACTCTGCCACACTCCAATACCCGGGCTTGTCTAATTCCAAAACCCAGGCTTTCCCAACTGTACAACCTCCTTTTCTGTACAAGCTATCCTCGATGTTACCTGGTTGTGGGTGGTATGTCCAAAGTCAGAAAGGGAGAGCTGCCTGCCTGTCCCACTTACAGCAAGGAGATAGCGCTGGGATTAAAGGACCATTAGCTGTGGGCTGGGATGACCTGTGGAAGAACCGGCATCAGGAAAGGGGCAGAGCCCTCATTCCTCCTTCTCCTCTCATCTTGCTGCTGCCCAAGGGTTTCAGAAATCCCAGAGAAGAATTACAGAGCTATTATAGCACTGGACTTTGTTTATTACTGGAAGAATGCGATCATCTTAAAAAATATTTCACTTCTAACACTTTGACCCAGTTTCTCTCTCTCTGTGATCTCTTCTAGTCTTTATTATCTTAGATTGAAAATTTAAAACTATCTACGGTGATAGCAGTAGCACAGAGATGAACAAATTGGACGTGTTTTTATGTGTTTTAACTTTCAAGACATGTAGGTTTATTAAAGCCATGCTCAGGAGAGGCTTTTATATTCTTCATTTTTTTTTCTTAAACCAACCTGGCCAGGGTTATGAGTAGTGTACTTTATGCCTATGCTGTAGCTTTTCCCAAGATCTTTCCTCTGTGTTGGCTAGTTAATGGATTTGTCCTTTAAAAAAAAAAGAAGAAGAAGAAACAGAGGCAGCGAGGCTTCAGCTCTCTGCAGAGCATCCGCTGATGGTAAAGGGCAGCAAGAAACTTGAGTGGAGGTCAGTGAGAGAGGGTTGCAGCTGGACTGACGTCGACCTCGTGTCAACTCACTTCCTCATTAGTGGGGATGGTAAACAACAAGCTAATTAAATTCTCTGGAAGAAGGAAGATGAGATGGGAGAAACAGAAGCAATTATGAAAAGGAATCCAGAAAGCATGCCGCCAGTTCACTCGGATTGAGAACACGAGTAGCTCACACAAAGGAGGTGGCTCTGAGCTCTCATGCTAATTGAGTGCTCATGGTTAAAGGAGAGATGACATTTAGGTGTAATGACAGTAGTGGGTAGAGCAAAGCCAGGGCAGCCTTGAATCTCGTACTTTGAGACAAAACACAGAAGCTTCTGCAAAACAGAATGTAGGGACTGCTCTTATGGTTCAGTACATGTTCCTTCAATTTTATGCTCTGCTTCAATAATATAACTGTAATTGTGTCCTGATTGTGGACAATTGTACTTCTCCAGTTTTAATCAGGTGCCTCCATTAGAGTATATTTCTCTTGGTCTATGACCAACCCCTTCCACCCCCATATTACTACTAATCCCTAATAATTATTAGACATGTATTGCTCATGACATTGTACTAAGCATGTTCCAGGGATGATTATTATATCTTTTAAAAGATTTTATTTATTTATTTATTTGAGAGAGACAGCAAGTGAGAGAGAGCACAAGCAGGGGACAGAGGGAGAACCAGACTCTCCACTGAGCAGAGAGTCCGACGTGGGCTCCATCCCAGGACCCCGAGATCATGACCTGAGCAGACACTGGAGAAGCTTCTCCAACGGAGCCCCCCAGGCACCCCTGCCCCAGGGCTGATTGCTTTAATAGTCACCACTGCTTTGGGAGGCAGGCACTACCATGTCACGGATGAAGAAACTAAACCTTGAAGATGTTGTGCAAATTGTGTAAAGTGACATAGTTAGCAAGTGTTTTCACCTGGACTTGGGCACACGGCAGCCTGCCTCTAAAACCCTCAATGTCACCACTATGTGACACTATTGATGGATTATAGCAGTTCACTCATGTTCTACTTGGCCCCCTGTTTATCCTGTGACCAGCAGCAAATATCTGTAAAGTGATAGATGCATGTGTTTCTCATGCCTGTGTGTTCTGTGGCTAACCTAAACTCCCCCTTTTACGAAGTCTTCCACGATTTCCAAATGACTTTCTGCACCCCCTTTTTTAATTCCATTCCATTCATTTGGCACTATTTCATGTAATTAATCATGAGTCCTATATGAAAGTCCATAGCAATCAAGCCCAGCAGTGATGAAACTAACATTACTGAGGACCATGCATAAAAACCACTGTGAGTACTGTATCTGTTGTGTATTTGCATCTTATTTCCTCCACAAAAATTGGAAAATCCTTCTCAAAAAAGGCTTATTGATTGACAGCTGACTGGGCCAAGTGAGGAACTATCCTATTATTTGGCCTGAAATATTTGGATAAAAATATTTGTTTTTATTAGTATTTCCTGTTTCTTTCATACACTATAAACCAAATTTTTCATCTTTTTGCTTATTTATAATTTGGTTTACAGATAATAATTCGCATTTCATGTTCTCCATATTAAATTTTTTTTGTGAAAACATTCTTGTGAATTCTCTTTGTTTGCCTGTCTTCATTACATTAAGTTTCTGATTTCACTTTTCCTCTTACATCTTGCTCATACAGTCTCTGTATTAACAGAGCTTTCTTCATATGCACAGGGCCTGCATTTCTAAATTAAGTTTCTTTCACCGGGGCAGGGTGCATAGCTCTAAGTAATTACCTGACAGGCCCCCACCACTGGCAAGGAAGCTGGAATATCTAATAACTAAAACACACAAAATGGGGAAAGCTTTATTTTCCCTATAATTTTTATTTTAAAGATAATTGTTTATTTGGTTAATTGGTTCTGCATGAAATCCTTTTGCTCTCTATCCTTGGCATGTTGTCATTTCAAGATTTTTAGGTTTTGGTGGAGGAAAAAGGGGAACAATTAAATATGAAAGGTGAAAAATTATAACCACAAGGGACAGCTGGAGTTTATCTGATGTGACAATCTCCTTTTTCTGCTGTGGATTTGTTGCACCTCTGTAGGGAATGAAGCAAATTAGTGGCTGTGACAGGAATGTTCTATTTTATAAGAATTTTTTTATCCTTGGAATGTAATTATTTCATTGACTGTAGGGATGAATAATGCATATGATTTGGGTTCTGGTCTAGGTATAGAATGCCTCATAATGCCTTTTCTTGATGTCCATTTGGTTCTCAAAGAATGTGCTATTCACAGTATTACTTCTCAGGGCCTTTGGACTTGATTAATTGAATTTTCCACTTCACTATTCATTAACTTGATATCCAAATATTTTGAACATTCTTCATATGAAATATGACCTCACTGGGTCTCCAAATTAACTTTCATTATTACAATCCTGTTCTCTTCATTTTTAATTTATTTCTAATTTATTGTTTTTCTATCAAGTTCTTCTCTTGTCCATTTTGGTTATTGTAGATGATGATGTCCATTTGTAAATGAACTTTCATTAGGTTTCAGGCTCGTCATTTGGAGCTTTATTTCTTTTGTGCTCTTGTGTATGTAACTGATTGCAATCTTTGATCATTTGCTGTTGGTTTTCCATGTTCAGTAATTGTGTGAAAAAGAAGCAAAGAAAGGCCCAGAGAAGAGAGTGTAGTGGAGTCAAAGTTCTCATTAAAGTAAAACGGGTTAAGTGTCAGAGATTCTATTTTCCTTCTTATAGTGGTGATTTTTTTTTTCCCTCAGAATATGAAGAAGATTTTGAAGTAGATGAGGAGAAACAAGATGAGAAAGCTAATGAAGAAGGACAGGCTGATGATCAAATGAATGAGATGTCAAAGTCACCCTCAGATGATGGAAAAGATCATTTAGACCCTGAAAAGGAGAGTGAAACCTCATCGCAGAAGGCAGCAGATGCTGATGACAATATGAAGGATGAAGGGGATGGATGCTGTGACAGTGAGCTGGAGGAGGATAAACAAGGCAAGTTGTTTCCCAGGTCACGTGACATGGGGTGTTCAGCAAGTGTGCTCACTCCTTTTCTTTTCTTTATATTTAATGGGATGATCCTCTTTTAAGGGAACGTTTAGAGCCTGGTTCCCTAACCAGAGAATGATGATCAATCAGGCTTCCATAGATACCTAATTTATGGGGTCATTCCTTAATTCCTTCTTTCCTTAGTTTTCTGGGATTTTTCAACAGGGGTCAGGTAAAACTTTTAGTGACATGTCCTCTGTTTACTTAGAAAGTTACTCCTTTTTTTTTTTAAATCCCAAAGTATCCCCTCTTACACACACACATGCATGTGCATTTGTGTGTGTGTACACCATTTTGTAGCCTTAGAAAAATGAAAAGAAGCTCCCATTCAGTTAAAGGGAAAGTTGAAGATTCCTACCCTAGGTTCACTTTTTTGTCTTCACTTACCTTGCACACAGGATACTGGCATCTTAGTTTCATGGAAGGATTATCTCTTTTGGCAAAGGAGGCCACAGTCTTTAAGCCTAAAGTGACTCTGAATTTTCATGGGGAAAATACAGAAAGGTTTTTAGGTAGAGAAAGAAACCCTTATCATCTGAGACATACCTCAAACATTTTAAGACTTTTATAAAGACCTTAGTTCCCCAAAATAATGTTCAGTCAAAGAAGGAACCAATTTCTTGCTTTGTCCTGTAAAAGGGTTTCGTCAAGGTTATGTAATTCTTTTTTTTTTTTTTAAAGATTTTATTTATTTATTTGACAGAGAGAGACACAGCGAGAGAGGGAACACAAGCAGGGGGAATGGGAGAGGGAGAAGCAGGCTTTCCGCAGAGCAGAGAGCCCGATGTGGGGCTCGATCCCAGGATGCTGGGATCATGACCTGAGCCGAAGGCAGACGCTTAACGACTGAGCCACCCAGGCACCCCAAGGTTATGTAATTCTTAATCAGAGATCTTTCCTGGTACATTGAGGGCATTTACCAGTTACAACAGTAACCCTGTCATATTTAAGTATATGTATGTCTTTGTAGTTTGCTTTGGGCTAGAGAATGAGGTTACATTATGATGACTTTCTTTTTTTAAGATTTAATTATTTATTTGACAGAGAGAGAGAGAGAGAGATCATGCGTGCACAAGCAGGGGGAGCAGCAGGCAGAGGGAGAGGGAGCAGCAGACTCCCCTCAGAGCAGAGAGCCCAGTGCGGGGCTGGATCCCAGAACCCTAGGATCATGACCCAAGCCAAAAGTAGATGCCCAACTGACTGAGCCACCCAGCCACCCCTATGATGACTTTTTTAATTGCTGTCCATTTCCCCCATTCTTTCCACCTCTCAACATTTTTTACTGTATAAAATTCAAAATTTTGAATTGAAGGAGTATATTGGGATAATATAAAATAAGAGTAAATTCAGTAACCAAGAGCAAATATTTTAGTTCCACTCCCTTCAAGAAATAATTTAAGCAAACCTATTCTAAAATTTCATGAACACACATAAAGGCAATAAAATACAGAAATTATTTAGAGTAAAAGAGAAGATAATTTTACTAGGAACCATAGATGGGACCATCACTAAGCTTGAACTAGAAATTTAATCCTGAGTTTCCTGACAGTCAAAGCAAAGAGTGAAGCACAAAGTGAAAATTTAGAATGATGTTCGCTATCAGTAAACTTGAAAACAGGATATGCTGTCACTTTTATTACAGTTGAAAGATCCACTCAAGATTAATGGCCAGGCATTGAAATATTTTTTATAAAGTCTAAACTGGGCCCTTTCTATAATTTCTCTTAATACTTACACTTTATGTTTCCAGGCATGCCTAATATATAAGTCTTTTCTCAATTTAATGTGAATATTGGATTTACGTTTATATTCCTATATGACATAGAGAAAGTTAAAGAATTCTATGGAAAAGTGATGTCACATGAATCAAATTTTGAAGAAATTATATGAGTGACTTGAACCCGGAAAAGAACTGAAAATGTGTTTGCATGTAAATATAATGGTTCAAAACACAAGGGACTCAATTTTTCATTTCTTCAGTAATGGTGGGGAATTAACAAGTATTGATTTCATGAAGATTCAGTACATTCTTTGAATATTTGGTCATCTGGGATTATTTTTGTGCTACATAATCATCTTATTTTCTTAGGATCAGATGGATTTTTTCTAAGACAGAATAAATTTTTATGTTCAAACGGAGAGGGATATAGGCTAGTACTTGGATCTTCCTTGGAGGTAACGCTTTGATCATTTAGACCTGTAATTATTGAATAACTGACAGAATAGGTAAGCTTTAACATTGAATACTGCTTTCATATAAATAATTGGAATCCTCTGTTTGGAAAGGCATCCAAAAGGTATTGTTTATTAAGACTCTGTGCTATGCTAAATATTTTATATGAATTATCTGATTTACCTCAAACAATCTTAAAAAGCAGGTACTGTTTCTTTTTATCTCCATTTTACAAATAAATGAACTTGGATATGGTGGGATTAAGTAACTCACACAACCAGAAAGCAGTGGAACCAAGACAGACATTACCCAACTTCAGAGCCTGGATTTTGGAGAAACAATATAATATTGTTCCAAATGAGAAAATATCTATTTATTTAAAAGTAAAGCAAATCCCCCCAATAAAAGGATTCTGCTTCCTCAAGACTATGCATTTTAGAGGCACTTATGGTGAGCTCTTCATCTTCTTCTCTAGCCTCTGTTTTTTTGTTTTGTTTTTGAACAGAGGAGATAAAAGTGGACATTTTCTACTTTTACTCAAATTGACCTTTCTCCTCCCTGGATGGACTTCCCTATCCACTCCCAGGCATTGAGCTCAGTTCTAGCTGAGGCCCCTGCTCTCCCAAGACACACTCCTAGCTTGCCAGCCTTCACTAAGCTCTTTATTTCATAAAACTCTATCGTTCAGTAATTCATTATTCTCTTATTCATTATCTCTTCTTGTTTCATATGTTAAATTTCACCCCTCAAATTAATTACATAACGAGTTAATAACACAAAGTTGTTACAACTATGGAAGCTAGGACAGTATGTTGTCTTTGTTATTTTTCACAGAGGTGATTTCCTAAAAGATATTTTGTAAATATTATGCAATTACTTGATTGTTTTAATACTAAGAATACTAAGGTGCTTTTATTCACCATGAATAAAAGCACCTTGGAATTTTATTGATAAAGATTGTATAGAGTTAGCTGCATTATTATATGTAATATTTTTGAAGAGATATGTAGTGAATGCTACCAGAACATATAAAATCTAGCCCGCAAGTGGGAATTTTAAGAGCCAGAGATTAAATTTGCCAACTATTTTATTTTATTGTTTCAATAATGATATTATTAAGCTATCCTTTTTAAGAGCTCTTTTGCATTTTTGGTATTTACATTAAAACTTTGTCATTATTTTGAAATAAAATCTCATTGCTTATTACTGTTTCTTTCCTCTACCTCCCAGCTCTTTTATTTCCCATCCCTTGATTTTGATAACCTGGCCTTGTGTTATTCAGAAACATTCCTTTTAGCATGCGGGATATCTGAATTAGAGATTTCATCCAGCAAACAAAGTAGCATGTATTAAAAATGATAATGACACAGCGGGTTCCTTGGAACACTCTATTAAAAAGCCAGACAGCATTTCATCTTCAAAAGTGTAAGAGGCATATTGTGACCACTGAGTCTGAGACACCAGTTCATCCTTTTTATTGACATGATTAAGAATCTTGCTGTTAGTATTTGGATGTGTTTCATTTGAACCTGCCTGCACCTCTTCCCAGAGGGCAAACAATTGCCCAGGCTGTCACTCTGGTGACAAGTCGGCCCCATTTAAACTGCCAGCTAACAATGGCGTGGGCCCGCCTTGATGAATGCTCTGTGCTGAGCAGCCCATGAGTGATGAATGCTAGGGACCGAGAGCCACGAAGAGAGCACCCTGGTTTAGGGATGACGTGTGAGACTTTCCATCATTTAAAAAGAATGACAGCTTCCTTTTCTCTACATTTGTGTTGGCAACCCCAGGCGCTAAGTCACTAGTTGAAAATACATTGTCATAGATGAATGTTATAAGGTTGAGGGGAAAAGTGTCGTATCGCTGGGAATATACTTTTATACTTTCATGGACAGTTTGGATGATAATGCTTATGAGTAAGAGGTAAAGAATCAATAGCTTCTTATGAGAAAGATTTCAGAGAAAGAATCTCTTCCCAGAATTGCAAAGAATAGAAGAATTAAAGCAAATGCTTTTTCAAGTAAGAAAGATAATATTTCACTTGTGCTCTTTTCCAGTCTGTTGAAGAAACAGGCCTCATAGACTTTTAAAATCCCAGAGTCACAAAAAGTATTCTATTTACTTGACTTAGTGACTTCAAGAATCTTACTCTTCATTTCCTGGCTTGACTATCACAGAGAAGCATATGAGGGGAGGCTGCTTCTTCCGTGTTGAAATTATAGATGCTGTGAAACCACATTCTGTGGACTTCAGTGTAACTTGACTGCTCCTTGAACAGAGAGGACTAGGGGAGGACTGTAGATGGCCTTCTGGTCAGCGTCTATATGTGTGATTTTTTTTTTTTTTTGCATGATTAAACTTTAATTTTTCTGAATGGTAAGAATTCCTCAATCCATATTCACATTTTGATTATTGAAGTAGGAAGTTGTGGCTTTCAGGTGAATATTTAAATGCAGCATCATCTTTTAGTCCACATAAAACACTTTCCTATGAGGTATGTCTCTACAGGTTTGAATCTCCCTTTTACACAACAAAGGTATTACTGAGAAACCCAATGAAAGCTTAATCTTAGTGGATAAATGTAAAAGGACTTAGGCAGCACAGTGTGACACAGGATTTGATTATATTCCCAGTATTTTAAGTACTCGTTTTAATGTTTAAAGTGCAATTAAAGGTAGATATGGAGGAACTTTTAAGCTTTTTCAATTTTTTTCGTCTCCTCCTGCTAGAGCTGCATTTACCTGTAGATATTTATTCTTACAGAGTAATTAATGTCTGTATTTGTCTCATTGATGAATTGAGTCATAAATTATCAGTGTGAGGACATATGCTCTCCCTTAAGACAAATAACTAGTTACTGTTTATAGTTGGAATTTAATGATTTCAACTTTTATTTTCATTAAGCATACATTCATTTTGCAATATTTATGAGTACGGAGGCACTTGTCTAATTAGGCATTATTGTACAGGAAAATATTGACTAAACCACAGTATCTAATATAAAGTATAAACAGATTTGTATGAGCTCATCTGTATAATCAAGATAGAACTATTAATATGAGTAATAGTAGGACATATAAATTCATGTGTCATGGCCAATTTGAAGACAATAGGAGCAGCATCCACGAAGATTTTGCTGTGAACCCTTGGACTAAAGAATGGGAGAGAGAGAAGCAATTTGTATTAGTTTGGAAGAGTATTGGATCCACTGGGTTGGGATGCATGGTATGTTATTGGGCTGAAAGCTAGTTGTTTTTAACTGAATTTACATATTTGTACTGAGTTTGTGCACTTAAAGTGTCCATGGGACCTCAAGCTAGTGAACCCAAAACAAAGTAGTTAAAATCAGGACACTAATGGAGAAAATGGTGAATTTAAACTATAGTAAAACCATGCTCTATGCTAGGGGGTGAGGAAATGATTCAAAACTAAGGTCAGGACTTATAATTGGTTCAAAACAGACAATATGGCTACTGATTGCAGGAAGAGTGTTAACAGCAGCTCCTGAGAGAGCTGTCCATGGTCACTGTAAGGAGAATGGACAAACACCTGAGTGAACATGGACAGTTGAGCTGTTGTGCTCGTGCAAAAGGGGGCAGTGTCTGTCTGGCTGGAGGGTGTAATCTCTGTGGAAGCAGGGTCCTGGCCTGCCTTTTTCTCTACTGTGTCCTTAAAACCTAGCATGTTGCCTGACACATAGGAGGTGCTCAATATGCATTTCATGAATGAATCTATGGAAGTGGGTAGAAAGGTAAAGAACAACTCAGAACCTCAGTTATGAGAGGGGGAGCAGAGTTCATCCTGATTTTGCTGGACTGGTGTTGACTGTGGATATGTGAGCGGTTGGCACCTTTGGTCAGGTGTGTATCAACTTGGCAAGGCAGGAAGTACAAACTGTGGAAGTTACTGATACATACATATAGATAGTGGCCAGATAGAGAGGACCCCCAGGGATATAAAAGGGAGGACAGGCTGAATTCCATGAGTTCTGATGTTTTGGAGAGAACAATTTTCCATTTGTCATCCTGGGGTGGTAACAGTGCAAAGTTAGTTAAGAGAAGCAATAGTAGGTCCGTGACAGTGGGTGCGCTCTGTTTGAAGGCCTTTTGGCAAGTAGAGTGGTCTTAGTTTTACTACAATGGGTCATTACAAAAAAAATGTTTTACAAACTTGCCACGTTATAGCTAATGGGCATTGGGTATTATTTAACTTCTCTGGGCCTTATGTTCTTTTTAAATTAAGTTAAATTGAATTTATTTATTTATTTTAGAGAGAGAGCGAATGAGTTTGAGTGGGGAGGTGGTGCAGATAGAGAGAGAGAGGCAGAGAATCTCAGGTGGACTCTGATAAGCGAGGAGCCTGATGCGGGGCTCAGTGTCACCAGCCTAAGATGATGACCTGAGCCGAAACCAAGAGCTGAACGCTCAACCAACTGAGCCACCCAGGTGCCCCCTTACTTTTTAGATCTAGAAAAAGAAAATAGCTATTCCATGGGATTAAATGAGATATTTGTAAAGTGCTTACCTCCTTGTTTGGAACACAGTAGGTGCATACATTATCATGATCAGGTTTTTATTTATTTTTCCTCAGTAAATAGTCACTGCAATTACTCTTCTTCATATAATACACAGGGTGAAATCACAAGAAAGAAATGTATTAGACAATACTTAATGTGTATGGTTTCATAGAGGGGGAAAGACTGGAATTCATAAAGAAATCCTTGTTTGATTTTGTGTCATGTAATTTCTACAATGACTTACAGAGAGAATTAGCCCCATTTTATAGTCAAAACAGAGGCTTAGAGAGGTTAACTGGAAGAGCCAACGTCAAAGCTAGTCAGCAGCTGAGTCATGATTGAAACACCTCGTTTCATCTTACAGAAGAAATTATTATTTTCCCTCAGTCTCATGTTGTGCGAAATAATAGTGATGCAAAAGAAGGAAGAATTATCAGTGACAGGAAGAGGGAAGACGGTGAAGGGTTTGGAGCCTGATTGAATGTGCAGGGCAGAAAGTCAGAGGTGCCTTGTAGGGCATGGAATCATGGCGCCGCACCAACCAGTGAACATCGTGTCTTTACCATAAAGACCAAGAGCAGATGCTTTTAGCTTCAATACCTGCAGGGAACCATGCAGAGGCAAGTAGAATTGGGTGGGAGCCGGAGTTGCTTACTAACACGCCTTCAAGATCATTTTTTCCCTCCTAGTGACAAAAAATATTAAGTATGTGCCCTTGCAGTTCTTTCATGTAGAAAGTTCTTTTAGACAAAAATTTCTATATAAAAACTTGCTTCATTTCTAAGACAATAAATAAAATTAGTGTTGAAAATCGCATTCCATGGCCCTGAAACATTTTGAGCTTTTACTTGTAGGCAAAGTCTTGCCCCAGTGTCTGCATGAAAATGAGAGAAAGAAATGAGAGGGAAGCTAAATTGCACAGCAAGGTTAGAGAGAAATTGGAAAACTGAAATGAGTTTATATGGGAGGTCAGGTACCCCTGCCTCTTGAAGGCCATTCATTCTCCTGATCTTTCTTCTCTAAGGGACTGACTCAAAATGAGCCAGAGTGTGATTCAGCCTTTTGAAATAAAATAACGCAATTAATAGAAGCTACGAAAGAAAGGTAGGGGAATGCTCATTTTTCTTATTATGTGAACAACTCTCAGAGCCAAAAGTGAGAGTCATCATATCAATATTAAAGATGGTAGATATGAATATTTTTGGGAGTGCAGAACAAGTATAATATTGCCTTCTAGCTAATTGTGCAATTAATGAGAGCCATTGATTGAACAACTAGCAAATAGGAGTTGTTTTTCTTTAAAAAAAAATGTGAGATGCTTAAGAGAGGGTGAGATCATAGTCCCTGAAGTTTCTGAAGTGGTACAAATAAGATAGAGAACAACTGTCCTTGATCTGCTGTGTTCCCTACTGAGAGACAGATTTTATAAAATGGAGATAAAGAATGAGTGGTTGAAGTATGCGTTCCTTTGAGAAACAGTGGTCATCTTGTGCTTGTCAAGGTAGTTGGGAGATAAGAACAAATGGAATTGTACTTAAGGGGTTCTGTTGCTTAAAGGTTTTTTAGAGTTTGTTTTTTACTGCTGTGTAGCATCTCTCAAATCTTTGTGGAAACTCTGATAAGTCTCTGTGTCTATACTTAAAATTCTAAGCCCTGTCATGGAGAATTGTTTGGGCTGGAGGGTGTGAAGGAAAAGGATAAGAGGAAAGACAGGTATTTCTTCCCTTAAAGTCTGTATCAGCTGCTACAGCCATCTGTGTAGCTGCCAAGCAGAAATAAAAGAAACAGAGAAAAGAGTAAGGAGCACACAGAGAGGAGAAAACAAGGAAGCTAGGCAGCATTTAAGTGTAGGGTATTTCATTTGAAAATATATTCTATAAAAAACTGTTGTAAACACAGATCTGTCGATGAAAAACTCAAAAGCAGGTTTGTATTTATCTGACCCCCAGCATATGCCGTGACTTTCAGGCTGTGTGTCTTCCTTCCAGAGATTCAGTGTGTATGTGGCTTTCTTGGAGATTTTTGAAAGTGCTTTTGGGTAGTAAGAACAGAACCATTTCTGGCTTTGGTTAATCTAGACTGCGTTATCTGTTAGCATCCCATCAGCACACGGCCTCCCTCTCCTAGAAGCCCTCTTACTGATTCCATGTGCCCATCTCTGCCCAGCTCTGGCACCCTTTGCCTTCTTCAGAGGACAGCCCTGGGCTATGGAGCTGCTTCACGTGCCTGCACAGAGAGCCTGGAGGAGCCAAGGAGTTTACCTTCCCCTGGCGGGGCGGGGGACAGAGGGATAGTAGGAGCCACATCTGACTGGCGCACTCCATCCTCAAGGCAGGAAAAATTCTAATATGATTTAGACCTCAGAGGTCCTTGTGGGATCAGGCTGAGGTTGAGATGTTGCTTGAAATAGCTCCCTTGATCGACTTCTTCCCTTCCCTGCCCTGCTTCCCCCACACCTGTACAAGTTTCTCCTGGAGCATATCCTTAATACATCACTTGCACATGAATCCTGACCTCAGCATCTGCTTTGGGGGAACCCAAAATAAGACAACATGTCCTCCTACACACACACACACACACACACACACACAAGCATCACCTCAGAATATCTTTAAAGTGTATTGGTATTAATACAAATGCATCGATCTTTCTAGTACACCTTGCTAGCTGGGTATGGGTGGTATTACCCATTTATGGGTAATAAATCTATTATAAATCTATATAAATAAATCTATTATAAATCCATTTATGGTAGATAAAAATTTAAATTTTATGCACAGAGAATATTGTGGCTACTCAAGGTGATAATGAATAAGCGCTCTTACTGAACAAGTAAGATTATTCAGTTTCTTCTACAATAAAATAGATACAAAGGCTTTCCAATAAAGTGGTTTTCAAAAATAAATAAATAAATACAGTTGGTTTTCAGCTAAATGTGATTTCCTATTGAACACTTCTAGAGGGGCGGCTGGGTGGCTCAGCTGGTTAAGCGTCTGCCTTCAGCTCAGGTCATGATCTCAGGGTGGGATCGAGCCCCGCTTAGTCGGGCTCCCTACTCAGTGGGGATTCTGCTTCTCCCTCTGCCTCTATTCCTCCCCACCCCCCAGCTTATGCTCGCTCACTCTCTCAAATAAATAAGTAAAAAATCTTTTTTTTTTTTAAGAAAACTTCTAGAGACTCACAGATTACATTGGTTTTTCTTTATCTTGACAATTATGTGCAATATATGTGAAATGGGCACTAAGTCTATTAACCTATATTTAAAATTTTTAGTATGATTATTACTCACCTAATTCCCACAATTAAACCAAGTGCTTTATGGAAAAACAATGATATCATCATTTTTATTTTTTAGATATAAAGACTGTTTCATCATCTTCATCCAGAAGTCGCCCATGTTCTAGTTGCAGTGAAGATGAGTCTGCACCGGGAGATAGAGAGGCCCACACCGAAAACGGCCTGAACAGAAGGGACAGAAGTCCATCTTCTCAGGAGTTGAGTGAAAGTGATGAGCCAGGAAAATCCCACCTTCCAACTGAGGATTACTTAGAAGTTGAAATTGAAGACCAAGAAATCGTAACAGCAGATGTAGAGACCAAGCCTCTGCCCACAGAGGAACGCTTGGAGAATGTTCTTGAAGAAGAAACGGAGAAAGGAACCCAAGTGGTTGCAGAGGGGTTATCTGAGAAGTCCAGGGAACATGTTTCCACAGAAGAAAAAGAAAAGGATAAAAGTAGGCTTTGGGAAGGAAGCACTGCTAAGGTGAAGGACAAAAAGGCAGGTCCCCATAGGGTGGAAAAAGATGGTAAGTATGGCCATTGAGCGGACCTGCCATTGTTCCCATGCATGGAAGCTGATTTGGGTCCTTACATTTCTGCCAAAGCTTGGGAAATGCGTTTGTGATAATGCCAGAGCCATTCAATTTTTTTCTTATTTCTCTCTTCGTCACATAATCATACATGTACTTTCAGCTTGCTGTTTTCCTTCTATTGCATTTTAAAAGTTACTTGATAAATCTTACATAGCTTGTTTCCTATTTTCTGTAAATTCCTTCTGTGGTAATTCTATCTCAAGAATCAAATAAAACAATATGTGTCTGAAGGCAAGGTATGTGTGGCTTTTTAGAGGTGATTTAATATTAGAAATACTATTTGTTTTTAGCTATATATTCACTTATAGATACATATACATACACACACACACACACACACGCATACATAGCTAACATTGGTAGGTGCTTACTATGTGCCAGTTCTAAACATTTATATATATTAACTCATCTGCTCCTTACAACAGCTCAGTATCCCCTGAGTTAGGTTCTCTTATCATCATGTCTTTTTTTCCACAGGTGACAAAATTGTGGCTCAGAGAGGTTAAGTAAGTTGTCAAGATTATATAGCTCCTAAGAAGCATTCCTAGGATTTGAAGTCAAGCAGAATGGCTCCGGTTTTTAAAGATTTTTCTATTTTATCTGTGCAATAGGAATTTAAATTTAGATAAAAATATGACAGTTTCATACAAAACTCCAAACTTTACTTTGAGTTCTTCTCTGAAACTGAGTGATTTCGATTTCCTGACCCAGTGGTCACTGGGTGAGTATGCAGGACAGTTCCATTTGATGTGGGAAGAGTGAAGAGTGTCCCACAATAATCAGGTCCCAGGACCTTAGACATGTGGAAGGTCTGATGCCTCTCTCAACTTTAGAGGGACAGTTAAAAGACCAAGTTGTGTCCTGTAGACAGCTGGATCGTGCCTGCCAGATGCTTGGCTCTCACATAGCATCCTGTGCCCTGTCACTCCTCTTCTTCCCCTGTTCTCTCTCATCTGTCTCCCCTGCCAACATGGTGGGCATTCTTCTTGATTCCGAGATAAAATCTGTTTTCACATTTTAATATTACTAAAATCATCTGTTTTAAAGCTTATGATTACTTGTAATGTCTCTAACATTTTTTTTAGGACCTTAAGAGCTGTTATTAAACCACTGGGACCTGCATCTAGAAATTGAGGATGTTGAATAGTTATCTTTCCATTCAATCATTATTATTCACCTTCTACTACGTGCAGGGCACCATGGTCAATAAAAAATGTGTAAGAGAGGGTGCCTCCCATCACATGTTAAGAGGAAGGAGTGGCACCAATAATTGGACAAAGGTCAGTAGTCATTCATAAAACCAGAGAAGGTACAAATGCTATGGAGTGTCAAAAGAAGGGGAAAGTCCCATTTGGTTAAGTATACCTTGAACGTTTTTGTGAAGGATTTTTTTGAGGAAGGCTTTAAAGGTTAGATATGATTTTTAAGATCGAATGGAGGAAGAAAAAAGCATTCCAGATAGTGGGGTGTAGCAAATTCAGATAACTCTAGAATATACAGTTTGACAAACTTCGACCCACAGGCCCCATCTGGCCTACTGCCTTTTTTCCTTCTTTTGCACTTTGCCTGTGAGCTAAGAATGTTTTAAAAATTTTTTGTTTGTTTTTAAAATTTTTCAGTGGTTTGAAAAAAATCAAAAGAATAATATGTGGTGACATGAAAAAATTAAATTCAAATTTCAGTGTCAGAAAATAAAGTTTCACTGGAACAGAGCTATGCTCATTTGCTTACATATTATTAACAGCTACTCTTGCATTGCAAGGGCAGAGTTAAGTAGTTGCAGCGGAGACTTCCCGACAGCTCACAAAGCCCTAAGAATTCACTACGTGGCCCTTACTAGAAAAAGTTTACCAACTTCTGCCCTGGGATTAAATACCTCTGAGATTTTCAAAGGGGTTTTTCCATATGTGAGTTATGATTCTTGCTAAAGTATATTTGAAACCCTTTTACAAAGTAATTCAAGTCTTTGATCGTGGATTTCATTGTTCAGTTCTAGAACATATCCTGTACAATTTAGGAAATTTGTACAGTTTGGGAAGCTGCCGCCCAAAAAATGTAGAGATGCTAAGTTCAGTAGTAACAGTGACATTATTTCTCTTACTTCCTCTTCAGAAAACTAGATTGTTTACCTGGACTTGTGTATACAGACATCTTTTTGTAAAGTAAGATGTACGTACTGTAGGCTGTATTTAGGTGATGGATGGAATAGCAGAAACATTGGGTTAGAATCATGCCACTCGGAAGAAAGCGAGGTGGTGTTTTTTTCTGGATGTGTGAAATGAAAAGTGTGTAGGTTTATCATTTTTCTGACGTATTATGGGAAGTCTGTGTTCTTGACTTGATAACATCTATAATTCTAAAGCATTTTGTTATCTTTTTATTAAGGCAGGTTCAACACTAGATGGCAAGGTTTGTGACTTTTTATCTTTCTTAAGCTTTAATAAATGTCGCAGGCCTCTTTGTCAGTGTTTATTTTTTGTTAACAGCTTACGACATAACATGAAATAACAGTCAGAATGTAGAGGAAAGTAGATTTAAAAAAATTACTCATAGATATAGCACACACACAAAAAACCACCTTCAACATTTGGTCAGGTTTTTTTATTTCTAACGTTAGGGTTTACAAAGTTATGTTGTCGTATTTTTTATAAAATATTATGTCCTGCTTTTTATTCTTATTGTTATAACATAAGCATTTTTATGTTATTACGTAATCTTTATAAATATGTTCAATGTCTGTATGTTATCCCATTCTGTGGTTTTCTTATAACCATTCCCCTATTATTGATACTTATATTTTTCCCTATTTTCACTATTATTAATAGTACTCTAATATCTTATTACCTAAGGTAATTTAAAATCTATAATTATTTTCTTAGGCTAGGTTCCTAAGAGTATAATTTCTGGATCACATATTAAGGCTTTTGATAAATTTTTTTTCTTATAAAGGATTGGTTGAAAAGTTTAAACAATACAGAGAGAATGAAAAGAAAGCTAGTGTTCCTTGCCCCACCTCTACTCTTTCCCATGCAACAGAGTCATAACTACGAATATTTTTTAGGCCTGATTCCAGAAAAATTTCTCTCTATACACATATATAAATGTATTCATATATTACATATATACATATATCTTTATAGACAGATGGAAACATTATACATTTTGTTTTACCACTTGCCTTTTTTTTCACTTATTACTGTATCTTCAATACCTTTTCATATTGGCACACATAACTGTACTTTATTCTTAATCACTGTACATAGTATTCTACTGTATTGCTTTAGTATTTTATAACTTTGCAAATTTTCTTAAAAATATGTTGCCTTCTGTTCAAGAACTGATAGATTTGTTCTATGACTCAGCTTCCACAAAAGAACAAAATTTCTAGGTTATGGAGGCCCAGAGGCAGAGGGAATAAAGTACAGTGGAAAATAAAACATTAATAGATTTTAAAAAAAAAACATGTAAAATGTTCAGAAAGATGTAGAAGGATTAATGCTTTCAAAACCCACGGATGCATAGACTATAACTCTTGAGTGCTGATGTGAAATGATACAATAAATCCGTAAATATTTAAAGTAACAGATGAAGAGAGGTCATAAATAGTCTCAAAGTCCCTTATATGAATGAATATTTCTAAGAAAATTTCAGATAAAATAAACCAGGTCTTGACTTGCCTGATGCCAAGCAAAGAGGTTATGGCTAGTTCCTCTTTCTTGATGGAGTCTTCTGTTAGATGGCTCAGGGAGAGAGGGATGGAACCAAAGTTAATGCTTGAAGAGAATCTTGGTCATGTAGGTGACCATGGTGCATTCGATCAGAAGGCATGGTAAAGAGTGAAATGTGTATTATTTTATTTAGATCTCTGATTAGAACCTTAGGTCAAAATGGGGGCCGAGATAATGTGTAGAAGATTATCTCTGATATTTGTTTGGTGCTAATTATGAACTGTGATTATGTTAGGGATAGGTCTGTGGGCTATAAAATTACACTCAGGTAATGATGTTTTATAGTGTACAGAGGAATACAACTTAATCTGAATTGTTTTCACTTAAGATCATAAGAGTGGTTAAAGTAGTAAAGTTCTACATTCAATACCTTTGTGCCTTTCAGAGAGATAACATAAAGCGATATTTTTCCTTCTATTTTATATGTCTCACTTAACTGGGCTTTGTCCAGTCCACCAACAGATCAGGTGAATTGATACAAAAGATGTGTTATACACAGTGAAGTGGATAAAATAAAAGATTATAATTGCTAGCTACAGTGGGACAGGGTACTTGGGAGGTAATTCAGTATGATAGGGCATAGTGTTATTGTAATGTGTTTATTTTTCTCTGTTATCTTCAGTTTAAGCTGTCTTAATGCACTATGACACGCTCTTTGCTTTATGTTCTAATAGTAGAACAATTTAGGTAGATTAATTTGTGAAGTTAGTATAATTTATACATTACAAATATAAATAAAATGTTAAGAACAGAATGTTGTAATAAAAAGTATACTGTGAAATGTATATGGAAGCAGGCATTTTATTCTTTTATATGTGAATGAGAAGAGGTCATAGTGCTTGGCCAGATAGTCTAAGCCTAAGTAATGTAATGGCTAAAGTCATATGCAGTCTGATTATCATGCAGCCAAGTTGGGTGGTCCTGATGAGAGAACATGACAATCATGTGTTGTGAGTTGCGGTCTAAGTGCAATTTCTGGATGAATTGTGAAAGCACGTAGTTATTTGTTCCAATAGATTTCCTCTGCCAATAAATAGTTTTTTGGTTATCTGCTTTATGCCACACTGTTCTTAGTGTGAGCGTGATGAAGTCCCTGTCCATATTGGAGTTTTTGTTCTCTTGCGAGAGATGCCTGACAAGTGAAAAATAAACAAGTACTGGGGTATTCTGGCCTAAGTGTAGAAGAAAAACAAATCAGGGTAAGAGGACGAAGCAATGGGCTGAGGAAGGGCTGGTATTTCAGGGATGGCCTTTCTGATGAGGGAACATTTGAGCAGAGACCTGAATGAAGTGCAGGGGAGAGCCACTTTGCCAGCTACAGAAAGCGCGCAGGAAGCAGAGGGAAGAGCAAATGCGGGGCCTCTAAACCGGAGCTGAGTGAAGGATCCGGAAGGGAGGCTGGTGTGACAGACGCAAACAGATGAACAGAAAGTGGCGGAAGATGAGGCAGAGGGAGAAACTTGTATGCCATGGGGAGGATTTGATTCTGAGATGGGAGCCATTGGAAAGGTTTGAGCATACAAATGACGTGATCTAAAAGTTGCAGAAAGATGATTCTATACCATTCTATACTGTGTGGAGGATAGACGGTAGCTCTCCACAGCTGTCGTCTCTGAACAGCTGTGGGCTTGGGTTTGTAATTAATCCTGGGTTTGTGTGGGCTGTGCTTTGATGCCGGGGGGAAGCAGGAGCATCTTCACCGCGTAGGTAGATGGTGTTAGTCATGAAGTTTGTCATGGTGACTTGCTGGGAAGATAATTGATTGGTTACACAGAGAACGATCTAATCACACGCATGGTATTCGAGGGCACCAGGAATTTGGGATAAACTTGGATAGATCTTTACTCTGCCTTTATAGCCTTCTTCTTAAAATTCCAATGAAAAGTTCTTGGCAAAACTTTCTTCTGATAGTGAATTGCTCAGGGTTATTAGTATGTTTTGAGATGGGATCAGTTTCTTTTGTTTCAAAACAAGCAGAGAAGAGGGGATGAATTTAGAAAGCTTGCCTACTAACATTGAAAACAGTATCCTTGCCACCAGTTTTCAATTATAAAATTATCAAATATAGAAAGAATTGATGGAAATTGTAATATTGTTAGCAAAGCACAGGGACATACGGCCTTCCATCATTACAGGTGAAATTGTTTGTTGATACCTCCTTTTTTTGAAGAATATATAAAAAACATATATCAAAAGCTTCTAAAAATATGCTCTTTGAGCGAGCAAGTCCAATTCCAGGAATTTGCCCAAAGGGAATAGTCAGAAAAAAATACAAAAATGATTATAAGTCATATTTAAAATAGCTTTATAATCACACACACACACACACAAATGGAAATAACTCAGTATTCAAATCAGGCAATTGGTTAATCAAATTTTAGTAAAAACTTATTAGAACATTCTATGTAGTTACTGAAGAATCTTTTTTTATTTAACGATATGTGGAAATAGTCACAATATATTGCTAAATGAATAAAATGGGGTACAAAATCCTATCTATACTAAGAGGAGAGTAAAAAAGATACATAGAGATTCACCCAAATGTTAACTAGTAGTTCTGAGTGGTGAAACTAGGATAATTTTTGTTTTTTCCTTTGTACTTTATAATCTTTTAAAGCTTTCAGTAAGAATATGTACTATTTTTCTATTTGGGGGATACTGTATATATTATTTTAAAATATATTTTCATAATAAAAAAGCTAACATCAGGTAATAATATTTTGGTATTTAACAAACATCTTAAACTATCCTATATCATTGAAGTGGAAAAAGCACTTTTCTAAGAATTCTAAGAATTCTCTCCACTTTGCTTTGAAGGCTGTGAGAATGGACAGTTACCTTTGCTTTTAATGGTCATCTTTCTATATAGAGAGGGAAGGAGAGGAGCCTCGGCGGGTGAAGGGCTAAGTAGTTAAGGACACAAAGTGATGTATCACAGTGCTGGCGCCGGGCTCCGCGGGCACAGTCCTCCTTTCCTCTAGGTGGAAACCCTCAAGGTTAGACCCTAGCCAAGTTCTTGCTTTTAAGGTTCAGTTTCAGAACATCTGAGGAAAAAAAATGACCAAGTGAGGCCTTTTCTGGTCTCACACCTAATAAGTCCTTGGTGCTCAGGCCAGGGTCCCATTCTTGCTGAATCTGTAGCAAGCCAACACCTAACTGTATATCTACTTCCAAAAGCCTACTCATCTATTTCCAAAGCCTAACCCTCCAGGGGCAAGCCAGCAGACGTGGCCAGGTGGTGAGGACAGTCCTGAGACAGAGGGACTACATGCTTCACTGTCCATTCTGAGTGAGTTGTAATTTCCAAATTATGCTAGTACTGTTTGGCTTCTTAGAGTAGTCTGGTTCAATAGCTGCTAATTGCTTATTTTAATTATTATTTATTATTATTATTATAAACCATATTTCTTTAAAAAATTTATTGGGGTATAATTGATGTATATTACATTTTCTTAGGTGTATAACATAATGATTTGATATTTGTATGATAAACCATATTTATTTATAGTCTGGCTACCTGGAAACAAAATCCAGATGTCTCATAGGCTCTGATGAAACAAAACTTCAAGTCATTGCTATGAAATCAGACTTGGTCCCATCCCCCTGTCCTACCATCTTTGGGATTTCGATTGCTCCATCAGCCAAGCAGATTTATACACAAGGATCTAAAATACTGCTTATTTATTAAACTCACTAGTTATATACTGTTAACATTATTACAGTGGGCAAGATGATATTTAATTTTTATGTACTATGTTTATAAAGTTCCTAAAATAAAGGTTTACTTGATAACAAACCCAACTATAATCTAATTGTCATGAGTTGATGTCATCTCTAAACTATATTATTGTGAAAATCTTTTTTACTTGTTTATCGGATAAATGAGGAAAATTGATGTTCAAAAAAATTTTTTAATAGAATACATTTGAACTATTTTATGTACCTCTTTTCATTTCCATGTTTGTTCTCAAGATTAATAAAGTTAAGTCATTCCATTTTTTTCCCCAAAGACACATGAGGCAGACATTTCACTATTTGCTTCCAAACACAGATGAATCAGTGAGTAACTAATTACCCCTTAGCAATTCACCTTAAAGTGAGCAAGAGACCACATTCTAGTTCTGTTTTTTTCCAAGTACAGTCTTTGGATCAACTGAATCAGAATACATGAAAGGAAAGAGAGAAAAAAAGAAAGAAGGGAGGGAAGGAGAAAAGGGAGATATGTTCTTACCTGGGAGGGCAGACCTAGGTCTAGTGTTATTCCAGTGAGCTTTAATTAACCAGAAGATGGCATAATGGTAGGTGTCAGGGATTTAGGTACATGGATCATGAGATGATAGGTAAGGGATGTAGACAGGGACATGTCAGAAATTATAGACAAATTTAATTGATATTACAGTGTTGCCTAGAATCATACCAGATTCAGTGATAATACTTAAAGTAGGCATGCTCATCATCATCATGGCTATTATTTATTAAATGCTTAGGCACCTGCTAATAAGTGAAAGATAATCATGTACTACATATATTACTTTAATCCTTCTAATAACTACTGAGTAGATACCTTTTTTTGACGGATGGGTAAACCGAGGTTTAGGCTTAGGTCAAAGAACTTACCGAAGGTAACATGGTTAGTATGGAGTATAGGACTTGAACTTAGGTCATTGGGTTTCTGAAGTTTCGTGGCTGGTTATCAGCTGCAGAGAACAGGAATTTCTACAACAGCTTTTACTGTCAAATATATAAGAATCATGCACTAGCTTTTTTTGCTCTGTCCACGTGGAGTGAGTATTGGGGTCAAATCACTAAAATCTACTAATGGATGAAATGCTCATAGTATAGTCAGCACTGGTAGTCTTAGCAATTTCAAAGAGCTGGTGTTATAAAAGTGATGACTGGTGTTATAAAAGCCATAACATGTGTTTCTAGAAAGGAAAAAGCAACTAAACCTTGTTTTCCATCATTTCATTGCATGTGCATTTGGCTAATCTGTCACTGCTTCTGGCTGTTGTCTTTTTAAAGTATTTCTTTGCATGGATTTCTTTACTTTGTGATCTGCCATTGTGTTTTCTTTTTTGAAATCACAGCTTGGAAACAATCTTCATAGATTTTTTAAAGAACAAGGTCACATTTTAATGTGAATACTTTAAAATTAACCCCACTTGCTGAAAGGATGTGCAATAGCTCAGCAGTGTTCCCATGACCCGTTTTTATGCCTTTTGATATTTCCTATGATCTCCAATCAGTTGGACAGACTGTCGCTGAGGCTGTGGAACCTGGCAGCCACCGGCACTATGACACCGAGTCTGGTGTTAGCAGCACGAACGAGGAGAAGCACTCGAGGAAGCTGGAAATTGACATGGGTGCAGGTAAGGGCACAGCATTACCTAAGAAAGACCTTTAGAAATCCTCTGCGAAAGACAGCCCCTCACCCTTGTTTCCTCCTTCTTCCACCTTTATTTTCTTTCACCTAGTGAATTTGATGGCAGGAGGTGGCTGAGAGGCCATAAGGGGAGCTTTAAAGCTGACATCAGATATGAATGTTACTATTCTTTTTTGAATATATTAGTGCCTAGATTGGAGGGAAAAAAGGACTTTCGAGCATAAAAGATATATTGGTAGGGATTTTCAGATCAGTCTTATTTTGTAGTCGGCCTCCCAGTTAGGTAGGAAGATTTGCCTAACTGACGCCCTGGAGACAGGGAGGGCCAAGACACATTTCACAATGGTTTATTTGAATTTCTTATTTTTTTTAAATTAGGGAAGAATTCATTGCCATCAGCATATGACCTGGCTCTTGGTGATGAGTATTCCAGCTGCAAGATTGCCAATTAGAGTGATTCAACAGACCATGACTCATATCCATCAGGTCAAACACCCTGTGTCCTTGAAATCAGGTTTCCCCATATTTAGTAAAGGACTTTTTAAAACTGTCCTGATTTGAATATATGTATGTATATACGGGGGGGAGAGTTATTCATTTTATTCATCATATGGTCACATTACCCCCACCTCTGATTTTTAACGGCAGTCATTAAGCACTGTGAAGTATTTGAGATTTTACCCTATTTTCAAGCAAACAAGTTAGCCAGCTACAGTTGCATGGTGTGAGCAGAAGACACAAGATTCCTGGGTCAGAGAAAAAGGACTTTATTACAACAAATAGGAGCCAGAATATTTGCACTCACGCTGGTTCCCTGAGCTCCAGTTCCCTCTGGGGAATGTGGAGAGGGCCCGGTGGCACCTGAACCTGCATAGACGAGTTACAGGAGGAGCCTGACTGCTTAGGGAATCCAAATCTTTGTATGGTGAGCATTCCACCAGAGGAGTTCTGGTATACCTCCCAAACATTCTGCAATGCAGGCACGGTAGCTGTTATTGATCAAATCTGGTTCGAGCAAGAAAATGTAATTTATCATAAACAGTGGAAGGGAAGGATGGAAGGAAGACTGGGTAGGGCCTTCTGTGTGCCAGAAACTGTGCGAAGCGTTTTATGGTTCACTATCACAAGGATTCTCTGAGTCAAGCATTTCTGCTCCCATGTTATGGATGAAAGAATGAAGGCTTAGAGAAGCGTTGTTTCCCAAGTTCATACAAATAGTAAGTGGCAGAGCTGGCGTTCTCATACAGCTCTGTCTGACCCCTAAGTACACACTCATTGCACGAAATCAAATTGCCTGTTTGTGAATATCGCTTGCTCTCTTATATTCTTTTTTTTTCCTCGAAAACCCAGGAGGTTATTATCAAAAACCATGTCATGTTTTCACACTCATACTTCTTAGAAGGATTTCAATTACTCTTTCTCCCTTACTTCAGAAATGTCATGCCTGACTCCCCTATGGTGCGCATGTTCATATAATAGCTCAGCTGGATGCCATTAGCCCTTTCTCTTCTAGAATTTAGGCATAGCATATTATTATATGGTGGCTGAGCAGTTTTATTCTCCTGTTTTCCTTAATGTTCTTTAATTAATCCATAAATTTAAAGACCAGCTTAGCAAAACAGAGGACTTTATTTGTTTTTCATAACTGACTTTTTAACATACTTTCATGCAGGAATTTGAATAGCAACAGATATACTATTAAAGAGACTTGACACACATTATTTTAATTTAATTTAATTTTTAATCCAACAATAATCCATAATGAAATACAATGGACGGATGAAATAAAATTATTTCAGGTGAATTGGCTACATGTTCTCTGAATGAACATTTGGCTCCATATTTCCCTCTGGCAGCTTGTAGGTACAATTTAGTAAATAACTGCTGTGATGTGCTGAGGGCCACCTATAAAAGTCAACACCAACCCTATTGATAGACCTGAAATTTCTGTTACTTCTTTGAAAGAAGTCACCAAAAGTTACCTTCCAAATATATTTTTTGACGGAAATGTAATATCATCTATAACTGCCTTACTTCAAAATGGTTTATTGTGATAGCTGGCAAAAGGCCAAGAGAATGCAACAAAGGGCAGCTGTGTTTTGTGTTAGGAGAGGAAATGGAGTGATCAGACAGTCCTGGATGGGGTATCAGAACAGGGAAGAAGTGGTGAATAAAATCAGGGCTCTAGGTTTCTGATAGATCCTTGGTAATGAGGAGGGGTGTGGGGGTTAGATGGCTGGCCAAAAAGACAAGCAATACAAAATATGAGGAAGACATATTTGCCTACTTTATAAGTTTACATAATTTGGAGGTTGGCACACTGGTATGATAACTTCTAGCATCTAGTCTAGTGTTTTGTTTTTTTTTTTTTAAGATTTTATTTATTTATTTAACAGAGAGAGACACTGCTAGAGAGGGGGAATGGGAGAGGGAGAAGCAGGCTTCCCACCAAGCAGGGAGCCCCATGCGGGGCTGGATCCCAGGACCCTGGGACCATGACCCAAGCCGAAGGCAGACACTTAACGACTGAGCCACCCAGGCACTCCTAGTCTAGGGTCTTCTATAAGTGAGAAAGATTAGATTGATAGTAAAATCATTAAGATGACCATTTTAGGGGCACCTGGGTGGCTCAGTTGGTTAAGCGACTGCCTTCGGCTCAGGTCATGATCCTGGAGTCCCGGGATCGAGTCCCGCATCGGGCTCCCTGCTCAGCGGGGAGTCTGCTTCTCCCTCTGACCCTCCTCCCTCTCATGCTCTCTGTCTCTCATTCTCTCTCTCTCAAATAAATAAATAAAATCTTAAAAAAAAAAAAAAAGATGACTGTTTTAGAAGTTCCTATCTCCCTAAGTATTATCTGCATTTGGAAAATGTAAATGGTTTGGGTATTTGGCATGACATCCTTTTATTTATTTTGCATGGGTCATTTCAACAGAAATGCATGTATTTGTTAAATAACAAGAAATGCATTTGAAGCCTTTAAGAAACATATTGAGCCTAGATTTATTGAACTATGATGGCTAGTACAGCCAGATTTGCCAGGGAATTATGGATGAGAACTTATGAAATACTTCAAGAAGGTTATTTATGTTGAAATTTGTCCCAGACTACAAACTCCTGTATTGTTCTCTGATCCTGTTTTGCCAAAGGCAAAACAGTTTCTGAACATAGACGGAAGGTATCCTGACCTATAATACAAATTGGTGTCTTTAGTAAAGAGCCTTACTTTGAGCTACAAAGTTATTTGATGACTAAATCTAGATATAGTAGCTTTAAAATGTGGGAGTAATATATGGGATAATAATCAGCTCACACTGTATTGTGATTGTGTTGCTGAATACCCACAAGAGTACAAGAAACACAAGCTGAGGACACACATATTATGATGCTCTAGGGCATAATGATTTCTAAGAAGATGAAATACTGTTTTTTTATTACATAATTTTTCTGCAAGTCCTAATATTTCAAATGAAAGTAGGCAGTGTGTGTGTGTATGTGAGAGACTGAGAGAGAGAGAAGGCAGGGGAAGATTAAGATAAGGAGATTTTGTTTGTTTTCAACATTTGTGACGTTCACTTTTCCTTTAATATCAATGTGTCCATTAAATAGATAGCACTTCTTTTCCTCTCGAAGAGCCATTATTAAATCATGGTGCATGTTATAGTTGATGGCATCATAGGATCGAGGAAATGTTTTATATATAATATCAATAGCTTCTTGATATTATACGTATCTCATATATGGTTATATAGACTATCTCCTCCCTGGGCACTTTGATTAAAGTAACTGTGTTTTCTAACCTTATTTTATAGCACCACACAGGAATTTCGTGTTGGAGGAACGAGCAACACTCAGCTCCGACACAGAATCCAAGCAAGGTGCATCGGAAGCGTACACACTGGAGAAGAAAGAAGCAGTGGAGGGCGATGAACTTCCCCAGCACGGGGATGCTCACACAACAAAAGAGAAAGGGGGTGCAGCACAGTGGGGAAAAGCAGCGGGGGTTAATGAGGTTCCCTTGGGGGAGGGGAAGCCAACAGCCCCAGCTTTAATAGGACGATTTACTGAGGAAAGAGAGATCCCTCGGGGCATAGCAAGTGGGGCAGAGGCAGAAGCAGAAGGGGATCCAAGGCTGGATAAAGAGGAGTCAAGCCCCAGGGGAAAAGAAGCCACCAGAGCCGCCGGAGGTCTGAAAGAAGATGAGGCTCCTGAGGAGCCGGTCTTGCTGCCCACAGTGCTGGAGACTGAGAAGGTGGCTGCCGAGGAGGAGCGGGGCTCCCAGCAGGCAGTGCTTGCAAGTGAGGCAGCCGCTCTAGACTCAGCGCGTACTCAGGAGGCAGCAGCCATGAGGGAGACAGTGACACAGGCGAAGAGAGAGGCTGAGAGAGACGCGGCCGTGAGTGCTGCGGGGTCTGAAAAGCCTGAGGTGAACAGTGAAGAGCAAGCGTCTACAGCCCTAGAGGACCCGGGAGCCTCTGAGAGAGAAGGTGGTTCAGAAGAGGCAGTGCTCGGGGCCGAGGAACCGGCCGAAGAGCGGGAGGCAGCTATGGGACCGGGGACACCCTTGAGCTCCTCAAGTTGGGGGAAGGCCGAGGCAGCCCCGACCGGGCTTTCGGAGCGCAGCCTGGAAGAGCTTCGTAAGGAAGATGCTGAAAGGGAGGAGATTGGGACTGAGGCGGAATCCAATAACGAAGATGACAAGAAGGAAATGCTACCCGAGGAATTAGGTGTAGCAAGAGAGAGGACGAAAGCTGAGAGGCCAGAATCACCTCTGCAGGAAACTGAATCTGAGAGGCAAGAGGTGACCAGGGCAAATGCACGGCCGGGGGAAGACATTTTAGAAGAAGAGCACAAGTTTAAAGGGGAAGAGCAGGAAACCGTGAAGGAAGTGAGATCTGAGGAAGAGACCCAAGTCTCCCCAAATGAAATGGAGTGTGATGCCGAGGGTGAAGCAGCCACGGGGCCGTTGGAGTTGACTGACGACGCAGGGCCGCAAGGAGGAGATGCACTGAGAGAGAGAGAGGCGGCCATGTTTGAAGCGGCACCTGGGTATGAAGAGTCCCTGGAAAACACAACTGCTCTGAGGAAACAGGAAGGAGGGGAAAGCCCGAGAGAAGCCCGGGACCGCGAGCACAAAGGCAGAGCAGAGTTGCTCCCCAGGGAGAACGGGGCGGCCTCGGGGCAGGACCAGGGGCCGGGCCCTGACGCGGAGGGTGCGTCAGGAGCTCCCGAAACGGAGCTAGCAGGAAGGGGGCGGGCACCGGAGGCAATGATCGCAGCCCCAAGTGGGGCCCAGGAGCGCGCCGCCAAAGATCGAGATGGCCTCGCTGGACTGGAAGGGGATGAGGAAGGGCCTTTGCAAAGGCAGCAAGGAGCGGGGGTCACAGCGGTGACCCAAGAAGATGTTTCTGAGGAAGATTCTGTGACGGCAGGAAAGCTAAGTGAAGAAGCTATGGATGAGGAGGCAGATAGAGAGTGCGCTCGGGGGACAGGAGTGAGGAGGAACGGGGGCACGGAGGGGGACGGGAGCTTGCAAGGAGGCGCGGTGGTGGCCGAGGAAGATCTCCACCAAGGAGAAGAAGCGGCAGGAACGGCCGCAGAGAAGAGGGAGGTGTTGGCAGATTTGAAGACAGCTGAGGGGAAAACAGAGGCAAATAAAGCCTCCCCCCTGTCAGATGTTGCTGGCAAGGAAACTGGGCACAAAGTGGAGGAGTTACTAGGGAAACCGGCAGCTGCCGAGAAGGTGGTGGCAGGGGAAAGAGCGCTGAGCAGGGAGGAGGTGCGGGCGGTGGAGGAGGTGACGGGGACTTGGGCACCAGAGGCTGAGGTGCGGGCTCCACGAGAACCTTCCGGCCCGGGAGGGCAGGCCCCACAGCTAGGGCAGGATCCAGAGGGCGGGGGAGCTGCAACCACGCAGCGGGCAGAGGCCGTGGGAGAGGAGCCCGGCCCGGGGAGCGGTGACCAAGGGCAGGAGTTGGGTGCAGGCGAAGAAGTCAGCCCAGGAGCGTCCCGAGGGAGAAAGTCAGAGCCTAGGGGAGAGAGTCTGCAGGGCGTGCAAACGCTCCCTGTGAAACCTGATCACACGGAAAGCCAAGAGAGGCAAGAGCCTACAGTGCAAAGAGAAAAGGAGCACGTGCAAACGCAGATGTCTCCTTGAACAACATGAAGGCCTAAGAGACTTTGGGGCAGAAGGTGAGTTTAAGCCCGCTCTGTTTGCAGGATTAAACAGAGTCCCCACCTGAGGTTCCCTCCCCTTTGGTCAGGCTCAAACCTTCATCAGTCCCTGCATACACCCGCACCCAGCGGTGTCAATTCTCAAATCAATGTTGCTTGGCCTCAAGCCCCTGAGGACAGGAGCTGGGGAAGACGGTGGTGGGGCCAACGCACACACAGGGACCCACTTCTACTCCTTTTGCACCCATAAGTCATGTTCTCTGCTCTGCAAGCACAGCTCTCTGAAGAGGTGAAATCCATGTCTCCTTTCCAGGGCCCTGGAGATGAAATAAAGAGAATGGGCCACAGGGACATACCACAGACAAAAAGAATCAAACTCTATTCCCAAATCCATTTCCCGTTTAGTGTTTAAAAAGATGGCTCTGATAATTTACCTTTAAATGGGCTCGATGCCCTCATTTCTGCAGTTTTTGTGAAGTTTAATATGTACACAGCATAAATTATAATATGAAAAATATATACACATTATAAAAATATATGTAAAATAGTGCAGATTGTAACTAAGGGCCAAAATTATTTTTAGCATTTCCTGTATTCCTGCTATTTCCCTGATGCCATCATATCCCTAGTGCCCAGTTTCTACTATCCTGAGTGATTTTACGCACAGTCCTATCCTTTTTTATTATTTTTCAGGATATTTGAAAGATGTCTTCTGGAAGACTTAAAGACTGGAGAAAGATTAACCCAAGCATCTCACTTAGAACTTTGGATTTTTACCTTTTTTTTTTTTTTTTTTTTTTTAAATCCTCGTGCTTGTCTGAGCTGGTTCCCAGTCTAGCAGTGCTGGTCAGGAGCACAGTGAGCACCTTGAAAATAACTGGATCCATCTGTAGGACCCTCTTTAGGGGCAGCGGTTCCTAATGGAGGACTGTGAAGCTGTTATGTATTCAACATAGCTAACGTATCTCTATTCAAATCCAATTGATAGTTTTCAAATGTTTGACTTTTACCAAAGATCACCCGAAAGGCTCAGTCCTCACATCTGGGGTTTGTTTAAATTCCTCTTTTATTTATAATCAAATATTAGTTCCGGTTTCATACATTAGAGTTTTATTTAAAGTCTGTGGCTTGGGGCTTTAATGACTTGGTTTGTGAAAATGAGCTCTAAAGGTCCTTCCGTGTACACTCAATACTAAAGATTGTGCCAGCCCTGTAAATCCTTCCAGAAAGGGATTCTATGGCATGTAGATTCACTTACACTTAGAAATATTTATTCATCCTTTTTATGCCAGAAGAGTTAAGTGGCAACTTATTTCAAAATGCCCTTTGCTTTTTTTTTTTTTTTGTATGTGTTTCTGTCGTTTTGCTTTCAAAGGTAGACTTAAATGCTTGTCGCATTTTGTCCCTGGGGGCCTTATTTATAGGTCCATTCAAATGTAAATCAAAGTAGTAAATAATTTAGCTGACTGAAATGAGTAACAATAATTATAGCAGGTAAACATTGCACATCAGCACATACATCAACATTCTAGACTCCGGATTCTTTGGTTGATGTCATTTGATGGAAAAGAAACTTGGATTAAATTAGTGTTCTGCTCGCCTGCCCAAGTTCTGTTATTTCAAACCTGTGAACTAACCTTGCAGGGCATTGTAAATCAACAGTCAGAATCACTTTCTAAATTACCCGTTGATATTACTAGAAATAGCTGTGCATCAGTGTGCCTACTGGGGATTTTGATTTCCTTGAAGACATCTTTCTTCCTATACCAGGACCCTAAAGGGCACATGTGTTTGGCCATCTTTTCTCCCATGAGGAGGTGAAACAAAATTTCCTAAAGCAGCGATTCTCCAGCTGGACTACACATTAGACTTGCGTGGAGCACTTTCATGAATGATTCAACCCCTGGCCCCCTGGCCCACAGAGATTTGGGTTTAATTAGTTTTAGATGGGTATAGACGTCAGGTGTTTTGTTTTTGGGGTTTTTTTTTTGTTTTTTTTAAAATTCGGTTGATTCTACTATGTAGCTAAAATTGAGGACTGCCCTAAATCATCATATAATCTATGCTGACTGCCCTACACTCTAGGCCCCTAGGGACCAGGCATATTATCTTTATAGGTATGTTGCATTTTAATAAAGGAGTCCTTGAATGATCAAAGATATAATGGACCTGTGGTTCTCAAAATGTGGTCCCTTCATGAGGATATCAGCATCCCCTGGAACTGCTCCAAAAATACTCATTCCCGCCCTCACCTCACACCTATTAAATTGGAAACTCTGTGGCTGGGGCCTCCCAGTGGGTGTTTTAATAAGCCCTCCAGGTAATTCTGATGTACTCTAAAGTCCCGAACTGCTCTCATGGACTCTGGATTGTACTGAGGATTAGTCTCAGCTGGAAAACGGATTGCAGAAGCATTGTGAACTTTCTCTCTTTGTCTCTTTTTCTGTGTCTCTATTTTTCTCCTTTTCTCTAGGAAAGGGTACTCACTCTAAAAGTGATGGATTCATCTTGAAGCTTATTTTTATTATGACCGTAATGATGTGTTTATGACATCTTCCAGCCCCACCCCCTACTGAGGATGAGCACCTCTCACAGCACACCACAGATCGCCATTGTCTGTCAGGTTTCATGAGTGGGTTTCATCTACAGTATATCTAATTTCATTTATTACTGAGCTGCATTACTGTGGAGCCCGACAGTATTTGTTTCCTGATCTCAACCTCAATGCTACAGAGCACTTTGAATACATAGCACCTTATGAGAAAGATTGTAAACTTGTTAATTCTATTGAAGAATGAGTTTTGTACAATGTGCTAAATGGAAATTGCATTGAATTATTTTTATATTTAACACATTCCGTCAAAACATTCTGTAACATAATCCTACAATCTGCATGTGGGTTTAAGTGTGAAATTCACTGTTGGGATATTTTGATTAAATGAATTTCTTTCTCTGCAAATACTATGTTGATAAAACTATTTGCATGTTCAACTGAACTGATTCCCCCCTAGTTTCATTATTAAAAGCATAAATAAGCTGTATGTTTACAAATAAGGCATGTAAATGATTCTTTATAAATAAGACTAGACTTTGAAAAATCTTCTTTGTCCTTTCCTTATGAATTTAAACTCTATAAAGTAGAGAAAGTTTGTTTCATTGGGTTGTTTATATTGACTGTCTGCAAACACGTCTGCATTCTTACATGTCTTTCCCATACATGAGATAATGTCAGAGAAGAAAATTATCACCATTTCATGAATAAGTAAATAAAAGCTCAGTAAAGTTAAATGGCTTGTCGAAAATCATGGTCAATCTCAGGTCTTCTGACCCTAAACTCTGATGTTCTTCATCTCACACACTATCTTCTAGGAAGAGGTATAGTAAATACACAGCAAGATACTATATGTGCACTTCTACATGTTTTTGTTTACTTGTGCAAGGAAGGAAAAGACTTACAAAGAAAGTAAGGAAGGGTGAGTTTGAGAGTGACTTTGAGAGAATTCCAGCTGTATTTATTCCCTGTTCTCTTGCACCTCTTACAGCTGGCCACAGTGGCAGAAAACTTCTTTTACTAGATGCTTTTGGGGGCGCTGGTGGCTCAGTCAGTTAAGCATCTGCCTTCGACTCAGGTCATGATCCCAGGGTCCTGGGATCAAGTCCTGCATCGGGCTCCTTGCTCAGTGGGGAGACTGCTTCTTCCTTTCCCTCTGCTGCTCCCCCTGCTTGTGCTCACGCTCTTTCTCTCTCTCTCCCTGTGTCAAATAAATAAATAAAATCTTAAAAAAAAAAAGATGCATTTGGGTGGTTTGGAAGAGTCAATAACAAATCTCATTAATATATGCTATATCAGCACAGAGGGAGTTATATTTCCGGCCAATCAAAGAATATGGTAAGTTATTTAAATAATTCAAGAGAAAACTAGACAACCAAAGTAAAGGTAGGCAGAATTAGGCTGTGTAAAATTTATTATTTATTTATTTATTTATGAGAGAGAGTGAGCAAGCAGTGGGAGGGGGAGAAGCAGACTCTCTGCTGAGCAGGGAGCCTGATGCAGGACTCGATCCCAGGTCCCTGGGATCATGACCTGAGTGGAAGGTAGATGCTTAACCCACTGAGCCACCCAGCTGCCCCTGTAAAATTTTTTTAAGTTAAGCTTTTTCTGTGGCTTTATAAATTCTTGTGTTATAAATTTAAAGTTGAGTTCCTTAATACTTCTAAATCAATAATTTTGCCACAATTATTGCCCTTGGAAAATGATTGCTTAGGGAAAGAAAAGAAAGCCTTAAAGATTCATCTAATAAGTAAAATATTCTAACAACTTCAAGGACAGCCCAGGAAAGGCTTCTGACCTTGGGCAATATTTCTTTCTAGTCCTCTATACCCACCTGATTGTGTCATTTAAAAGAATCTCCCTGTCAGCATGGCCAGCAGCAAGAGGTACAAGGGAACAAGGAATAAATATAGCTAGAATTCTTCCAAAGTCACCCTCAAGCCCACCCTTCTTTTTTTCCTTTGTTTTTTCCTTCCTCCTAATACCATGCCCTATGATAGGAAAACTATGATAGGAAATATAAATTCTGTCAGATAAAATGCTGGATATTTGAGAATACACATTCCTTTTGAAATTCCCTCCAGAAGTCTCAGACTGTTTAATAATCTGTGCAACCCTTACAATATTTTGTGATGATGCAATGCCCCCATTCTTCATTAGGGAAAATAGAGTACACAGAAGATTCCTGGGACAGAGAAGCTTGTGCGAAAGTCTATTTAAGAACCAGCTCTCTACCTCCTTTGTCAGATCCTTCCTCGTCTTTATTCAGTATCTACTTATAACTAAGGTTATGTTAAGGAAAAAAGTATAGGAGAAATCTCGTACTTGTTCAGGAGCTTGGTACTAAGGTGACATAGAGATCTTCAAGCTGGTGGGGGTGTACCCCTGAGGGGAAATGAGGCTTTTCAAGGGATTCACTACCAAGGCTACTTTGCAAGTGTTCAACATCCATATGCACTTTTGTCATGAAATGGACCTGAAAACTAGTTGCACTCAAGGTCTTCCCTTTTGCCAGTCTCCCATTCTCATCCCATAATAGGTGTCAACTCTTCATTTACCAACTTGCTGTGTTGTCTCTGGGATGTCACACCTGATGAACAATTTGAAATATGGTGTAGGCATGGAGCATGGGAATGACCTCAATGACCGGTTAACAAATCCCTCTGCAAGTCAGGTGGTTTTCAATTCTTTGTTTTCAAAGAATTAGTTTTCAAGAAAACTAAGTTGAGTTGTCAGCTGATAAGGTAGTAAAATAATTTTGGGTATTTTATCAGTCTGTGGTTTTTGATAAATCACTCACAAGTAGGTCAGAGAAGACACTGCAGCACAATATACCAAACCACTCCCATTCCTATCTATTTACTAATGTGACATGCACAAATACTACATTTGTACAGCATTACAAATAAAACAGAAAATGGAATAGAACTGATGTTCAACACTCTCATTTAGCCGTAAATAATATTCGTTCATAGATCAATTAATTAAAAATAGAAGTCACCATCTTAAGAGATGCATTTCTACTCTTGCTTTTTATAGGTAATGGTTATCAAAATTTATAACGCATGTATGTTGTTTTGGTCAAATGCGTATTACTCATCATTGTAATGATAGCTCAGTACAGAAGAAATTTGACACATAGAAATTTACGTTCATAAGAAAATTTTTAAAAGAGACAAAACACCCAGACTCTTTTTTTTTTTTTAAGATTTTTAATTTATTTATTTGACAGAGACACAGCAAGAGAGGAACACAAGCAGGGGGAGTGGGAGAGGGAGAAGCAGGCCTCCCGCCGAGCAGGGAACCCGATGCGGGGCTGGATCCCAGGACCCTGGGATCATGACCTGAGCCTAAGGCAGACACTTAACGACTGAGCCACTCATGCACCCCAAAAAACCCAGACTCTTAACTGTGGAGAACAAACTGATGGTTACCAGAAGGGAGGTGGGGTGGGGGATGGGTGAAATAGGAGATGGGGATTCAGGAGTGCACGTATCATGATGAGCACGGAGTGTTGTATGGAAGTGTTGAATCACTATATTATACACCTGAAACTAATATAACACTGTTTATTATACTGGAATTTTAAAAAATGTTTAAATTAAATTTTACTTTATTTTTTTATTAAAATTTTAGAGATTTTATTTATTCGTTTGACAGAGACAGAGCAAGCAAGCACAAGCCACAGGAGTGGCAGAGGGAGAGGGAGAAGCAGGCTCCTCGCTGAGCAGGGAGCCCGATGCGGGGCTCGATCCCAGGTCCCTGGAGCCATGACCTGAGCAGATGCTTAACCAACTGAGCCACCTAGGCGCCCCTAAATTTTACTTTATATAATAATTTAGTTACAGAGAAGTATGACAAGGCAATCAAAAAAAGACCTTCAAACATACAAATACACTACAGTAGGATAAAAATCTGGGGGCAAAGTGGAATGGAAATTAAGAAAAAAATAACGTGAGATTTCCTAATGCTAAAGAAGAGCTTAGTCATGTACTTTTGAAAATGGATATCTTAGGTCAGGCTTCCCAAGAAACCCTCTAGAACAGAGGTCTGTATGCAGAAAGTTTACTGGGATGTGGTCTTGGGAATAACACTATGGGAGAGTGAGGGAAAGAGAATGGGTGGAGAGAGAAGATGGGCTTTGATGTCATTACCCCTAAGGCTGCAGCCCATCACAGGGGGAGCTCTGGAGCAGCTCCTATGGCAGAGGGGCCAGGCCTCTGAGTCCCCACAATGGGCCAGTCACTGATGTTGGCTGTTTCCCCAGGAGAGAGCCTAACCTTTGACTAGATAGCTTCCTTCAGTCAAAAGCACTTCCTGTAGAGAGACTCCGATATGAGCCAGCAGCAGACCCCACCCCAGGCAGCTGGGGAATGAATGCATTGACTGACTGCGAAGGGGGTAGCTTCCCCACAGCACCCAATACATGGATAGAGGTGATAGGAAGTTGCGACAGCATGTTGATTTCTTTGAACACATTTTGGAAGGAGACCAAACCGTTTTATCTTAAAACATCCCATTTTATAACATGCTACAAATTACATCTGTAACTACTATTTAAACTTACATGAAAATTTGTAGATGTCAATGAAAAAAATGTGTCAGGGGGTACTGACAGCTTTTCAACGCTCTCTCAGTATTATGTGAGCAAGAATATTTGCAGAACACTGGTGAAATGGACCAGGTGAATAGCCCATGGCGGCTGTTTCTCAAGCTGCAAGGCACGGCAGCTGTCATAAATGAGTTGCTAAAATTTTGATTAATATATGAAGTTTGTTTTGGCTACATACTACTAAGGTGATTGTCAGAAAAATAAATGAGTGGGTCATGCAGCTTGGGGTTGCTGCAAGAAAAAAGTAAGAGTCCTGGCACGGTGTCTAGCTGTTTCTAGGGAAGGAAGTGTGCCCCTGGAGTGTGTCCAAGTACACAGTCAGGCGGTCAACTGTTGTACTCAAACAGCAACTCCGTGCTAGAGGGCAGGGGTCAGCAAAGTCTTTCTATAATGGAGCATATCCTACATATTTTAGGTTTAATGGGACACAGAGTCACAACTACTCAATCCTGCCACATTAGGGCAAAAGCAGACATAGACAATACTTAAATGAGTATGGTTGTGTTTCAATAAAACTTTATTTACAAAAGAAAGGTGAAGTGCCAGATTTGGCCTGGGGATGGTATTTTGCTAACCTGTGCCAAAAAGCAATCAGGTAAGTAGTTCTGTAACTATGTAGACTAATCCTCACTTCCCATATGCCACAGAAATTTTAGTTTTCAAAAATACTTCTTAATCTTAAAAGTTTAGAAACGACTGGTGTGAGGAACAAATTGCCCTTTAATCCCTTGGTGGAATGAATGATTTATTAGAATCTTTCTCTCTCTCTCTTTTTAAGATTTAATTTATTTATTTGAGAGAGAGAGAGCTAGAGATCACAAGCTGAGGGGAAGGATTGAGGAAGAAGTAGACTCCCCGCTGAGCAGGGAGACACGCGGGACTCCATCCCAGGACCCTGGGACATGACCTGAGCTGAAGGCAGACGCTTAACCGACTGAGCCACCCAGGTGCCTTCTTTCTCTCTTTTTAAGACTATTACTAAATCTTAGCCAGCTTTTCAGTCCATCCTTCGCCTCCTTCACCATCTTCTCTGGTACATCTGTTAGGGTGCAAACATGAGATGCTGTGAAGAAGGGAAAAGGAGCTGGAGAGTTCTGACAATCACACTTCATGTAACACGGGCTGACTTGTTCTGCAATAGAATGTCAGCTTCAGGAGAGAAGAAACATGCTCTGTTCTGGCCCATGTTCAATTCACTGTGCCAAGAACACGGTCTGGCACACGGCACATACTCAATATCTGGTCAATGAACGACTACATGAACTAAAACAGGTCGAAATAATGTTGTTATAGGCTGTCCTAAAAATTTTTAATTCCAAATTTAATTGATGTTGATAAGATGCAGGAAGCATCTGAATTTGTTGACTGAAGAGAAAGTGATATTTCCATAAAACTTTAGAGGTAATAGGGACACTAGAGATCGAAGACTCCACCATTTCCTTTTTAGATACCAGGTTAAGAAAGCAGTGGCCCAGAAGGTCTGAGGAATGGGCTACGCATGAGTTAGGGGACGAAACAGGATTAGAACTCCTACTTTTAGTCTAGAGCTTATTTCACTTGACAGTGCTGCTTCTCATCAGATTTTCTTTTTAGAGATGCAAAACCCTAATTTCTAATCAAATCCATTCTCTAAAACTTGGTGGGCTGTTTCTGTTTGACTGTTTTGTTTTTAGGACCGATAACTTAGTTCCTGCTTTTGCAGACACTGGAATGTAAGCTTTCAAATGCAGTTTAGGTGAAACATTTTGGTTGTCTGGATTATAGATGTCTCTAAGTTTTGCCACTACCTGTTTGTAATCCCCACTGACAATGCAGATGTTTATAGCTGGAGAGAGCAGAAATCCCACATACGAGTTATCTTTTTTTTTTTTAAGATTTTATTTATTTATTTGTGAGAGAGAATGAGAGAGAGAGAGAGAGCATGAGAGGGGGGAGGGTCAGAGGAAGAAGCAGACTCCCTGGCGAGCAGGGAGCCCGATGCAGGACTCGATCCCGGGACTCCAGGATCATGACCCGAGCCGAAGGCAGTCGCTTAACCAACTGAGCCACCCAGGCGCCCTATACTACTTATCTTAATGCACACTCACTCACATACACACACACTGGTCATGGATGAATTTAAAGAAAAGTAAGTCTCTGAGAATGAACACTCTCCCCACTGAACTAATCATAGTGTTAGTGGCTGCCTACTTAGCACAGAATTCTGTGGCAAAATTCAGCAAATTACAAACCTTCTAAGCATATACAAATTGGCTTAACAAACTCAAGTCTAAATCTCTTGTTCTCAATTTTAGCTGTGCATAAGAATCCTCCTGAGGAATTTTTTTAAATCTCTGAGGGTAAGAGTCAGGCATCAGGACTTTAAAAAAACCTCCACAGGTGATTAATACCAGGTTTTGCACCAGAGACTTCAAGTCTGAATAACTCCTGATTTGAAAAAGTAGCCTGTCAATGGGATTTCAGAATCCTAATTTAACAGGTTTAATACAGCTTCACGCATTTTGCTTTTACTATTTTACTCATTTTACTCTTTTGCTCATTAAGCCTTGCAACGCTGTGAGGAAGGTACTATTAGCCCCATGTTAATAGATGTTGAGACTGAGAAGCAAAAAGGTGAAGTAACATATTCAAGTCACAGAGCTAGGAAGTGTCTCTGCTGGGATTGAACCCAGAAGGAAATGGCTCCATCTGCAGTGGGAATTCTTAACATTTATCTTGCATTAGAATCCCTGGACGGCTGATTAAATTAGAATTTGCTAGAGTTTCCCATTCATTAAGGTTGCAGGGCACCTGAGAGTTTGTATTTCTAACAAGTCCCCATATGATGCTGATGTTGCTGGGCTGGGGACCAGACTCTGAGAATGTGCAGTTCAAACTGTGTTTTCGAAAGCCTGCCAGGCAGGTGATAACAGATGCACACAGAAATGTGAGGGACCCCTGTTCTTAAAGGTTCTTAGCTCGGGCGGCACATTAGGATCTACTGGGAAGCTTGGAAAAGTCCTGATGCCAGGCTGCACCCCCAGACCATTAGCATCTCCGGGGAGTAGGACCCAAGACCAGTCTTTTTTTAAAGCTCCCCGTGCAGCTAGGGTAGAGAATCACTGCTTTACAGTCTACTCACCTAGCTGCAACATCATATCCTGCCCTCTATGTGGAAATGAGGGCTTCCAGAACACTGTACTACTACAGTTACAGGAATAATGCTGGTCGTGGTGGGCCCCCCGCTGATGTATGGAAGTGTCGATTCACTGTATTGTACACCTGAAACTAATACAACACTCTGTTAACTAACTGGCATCAAAATAAAAACTTAAAAAAAAAACCAAGAATAATCCTGGGATCATTTCTCTGCCATCTGAGAGGCAATATTTGAGTCCTACTCTCTTAGGCCCCAAGATGCTTATAAATGTCTTTCCCTTCATCACAGAGGCCTCTTCCAGAGGAGACGGCTTCTCCTTTAATTGTTAGATGCTGTTGTTTTCAAATCGTAATCTCCCTTTGCAAACTGTCAGATCTGTGAAGCTGAGTCCGGGGACATTTGTGGCCAGCTTAGCTTCTGGTCAGCCATTGCATGTTAGGTGCCCTCTCTCAACCGAGAGAGCTGGTACTCATGGCCAAATCTAGCCGATGCCTCTCCTAAGACTCAGTGTGAGATGGTTTTGCACCCTGAGCCACCCAAGCCAAGGGATCACCACTATTCTGAGCACCTCTAATCAGTATGATAGAGAGCTTCACGCTTGTCCAGTCCACACCTGGAAAAAAAAAAAAACAAGTACTTCAGCTGATCCTAAGGGGTTGGGCAAGGGCCAGATCACCCTGCCTCCCAAAAGTTATGTCCAGGGAAAGTCAGAGTACAATAAACAAGAATGGTTTGAAGAAAACCAATGACAAAAAAAGAAATGAGATAAGGGTAGCCTGAGGGAAAGACATGGAAAGAGAGGGAGTCTGGATTACACCTTGTTGGTACATAATAGTTTGCACTTATAGGTCATTATCACACAGAGCTTGCATTGTTCTCATGAAGTAGAATCTAGTAGCAAACAGAAGAAAATAGGGCAGGTATTTTAATTCCTATTTTACAGAGGAGCAAAAAGCTCTGAAATTTTTCAACTTTTCTGTTCCTAAGTGTGGCATTCTGTGTAATTTCTTCAGAGCTACCTGACAATTCTCTCTTTTATTTATCTGTCTAATCTTCTGCCTAATGCATCACTGAGCTTGTGCTTTCAACAATTTTGTCATTTCTTAACGTTGTATTTAGTCTTTAATCCAAATCTACCTGTTCATTTTCGATGATCACATGCTGCTTGTTAAATTTTTCCTACTTCATGTCATTTTGTTTTTAAAATTTAACCATTTTATATGTAGTTATTTTCTATTCTGAAATAGATTCTTCTAATATCTAGCATCCCTGGCACTCTGGATCTATAGATTGATATTTCTGTTGACTTTCATTCATACTGGTTTGTTTCTCATTTGTTTGCGAATATTGAGTTAATCTTAATTTGTGAATAATTCTCTCAGGATCCAGTTTAATGTGCCAGTCTTTAATAAATCTTCCCCTCATGTGGGCTCGAGGCTTAATCTCCAATTTCAGTTCTAATATTCCATTGCTATCATGGCAACCTTGCTCTTCCCTTGTGCTTACCCAGATCACTGATGGTTTTAGCTCACTTTTTATTTTTTTTTAAAGATTTTATTTATTTGACAGAGCAAGAGAGAGCACGCAAGAGAGCGAGAGAGAGGCAGAGGGAGAGGGAGAAACAGGCTCCCCGCTGAGCAGGGAGCAGGATGTGGGGCTCGATCCCAGCACCCCAGGATCATGACCCAAGCTGAAGGCAGACGCCTTAACCAACTGAGCCACCCAGGTGTCCCCAAAATTAAGTTTTATGCAGGATCTACTTGTATTGTAGCGGGAAGTCTCTTTAGGCATCGAGTCTTCAAAATAATTACATCATTTAATTATAAAGTAAGAGTAAAGGTGCACAATAAACACCAAATTTTTTCAAATATTCATAGGCACAAGTTCCCCAAAATAAGGTTTGGATTGACTATGAAGATACCAGCAATTGAGACTAAACTTTTCAACAACTAAAGCTTCTGAAATGATGGTTTAACACAACTGTCTTAAAATGATTGGGAAGAGATTTTAAAATTGCAGTGCTCTTGTTATTGGCATTTAACATTGTAGCACTCTTTTTAGTGGCATTTAAAACTAATACTCTTGGTGGTATTTCTTCCCATCTTTCAGCTCCAAGGAAGAGTTCACACAGGGGTCATGGAAACAACTAGGTCGTATGAAACTTTAGAGCAGCGGAGGATTTACATATTCTATCTTCTGAGTACCTCATTTTTCATTTGTGTTCACTCTCTTGTATCTTGTCCACTGAGGCTGGTAGAATAAGGGCTCCAGCCTCTTTCTACTTAGAAGTGAGTAACAGACCCCTATAAAGAGGGGATAAGGCCAATGTCAATTACTGGGTTTTGACACTGTCCTATAGTTAAGTATAAGATGTTCCACTGGAGAAAGCTAGGTGAAGAATACATAGGACCTCCCTGTACTTGATTTTTACAAATTCCTGTGAATTGACCATTATCTAAAATAAAAAGTTAAGCAAAAATATAGCAGACGGCAAACTAGAGTAAGGCCTAGAGGCAAGGGGGTGTAAAGGAAGAGGTGCATTTTCCCTAAAGTCTAATATTTCTTCAGTGGAGACCTGTCTCTGACCAGGCCTTAAAAGAGTGGGAAAAGGGAACTCCTTGTGGCACACTCATGGTTTATTCTAGTTCTCCAAAGGCATCGGGGGCCAGAGCCCTAACTCGGGATAGCAAACATCATTTGCTGGCTGTGAGATCCCTGAGTGACTTTGTGGGGTGACAAGCACCCCCCCCCATGAAGGTGCAGAAACCTGTCATCTTCTTGGAGACCCTACTAGTGGCTCCCTTCAACTGTTATTTTGATAGTTATTAACATCATGTTTACAAAATAAACACCATAAATTAGCACCACGGGGAAAAATGAACTCCATGAGTCTATAAAAAAGGAGGAAGCATGCCTTTTAAGGCATATTGTTTAAAATTATAAGGGAGTAAAGGAGGACCTGTTTTTAACCAGGCTAAGAACATAAATAACATTTATAAATGTTTGTAAGCTCTCCTGTTGGTTGTGGTTCTGATGAATTGCAGTGTATGCTTATCTTATGAGGAATCATTTTCAATACAATAGTAAGACATTTGATAGGAAAATTGCAAATAAGGAGGTGTCTCTCTGTGATTCTTGAGCTGTATTAATATTTTAAATCAATTAACAGCTTAATGGATAGGGTGGGAGACAGGAACAAACTACTTAAGCTTTAGCAAGCAATTTGAACATTCTCCACCACTCACTTTACGTTTTGCAGAATTTCCATTTGTATTAATAACTTATTACTTCTATTAAACATGCATTTTCCCTAAAGCCTAATATTTCTTCAGTGGAGACCAATTAACTAGGACAGTCTTTTCTAAGCTAGCCAATTATTTTAATTATTAGAATTTTTAAAAAATGTGCTTGCTTTGCATAGGTTTGACCAGTTGAACTTGCCCCCCAGATGCCCTGAATTTGTATTCTAGAAGGTGGAAGGTTTTAGGTGAATATATGGATGCCAAAAAAACTTTTAGAATTTTGGGGTTCTGCAGAGCAGTAGACTAACAATCTTGTGTTGATAACACTATTGCTTTTCATCCTCTTCTCTACCTTTAACTTGGTGCCTTTCCAATCCAGACCGTTCCTTGTTAATGAATTAATTCAGTTTCCTTGTTCTCTTTGTGAAGAACCCTGGCTTGACGGACAAGGAGGAGCTATATTGTAGTAGGCGGGGCCCTATTATGACAAAACTTGAGGGTTTGCTCCCTTATTCTTTTGGGACTGGTACTAAAAGGTACATGAAGCTCATATTTAATGAGCGTTGAAAAGTTAAAAGCAAAAAGCAGTAAAAAAGCATTTTGTTCATTAGACCTTCCTGGGGGTGAGGCATGCTTAAACTGAAAGAGTGAGAAGTACCATAGAGATGGAACTTGTTTGGGGGGTTAGTGTTCTCCCGCCAATGCCAGGAAGCCAGTCATTTTTATGCAAATGATAGACCTTCCTGAAAGGCAGGTAAAAAGTCATTTCCAACTTGCAGAGAGACACTGAACACAAGGGAGTAAAATAATGGCCGACAATGATGAGATGGCTAAATGGGTACATACTAATACAGTAGGAAAATGAGTAAGCGGATTGGTGGAATGAAAGAACTCACAAGAATCAAAAAGGAAGAGGAAAAAGATCAGCTTACAGAAATCTAGAGCTTGGATAGCAAACACCGGGTACTAGTGCTACTTTTACTCGTGGTAGGGGTACTTACGAAGGGCATGATCAAACACAGTAGTGCTCAGTACGTCTCATGTGTAACAGACTGAGAGTGAAAACGGTGTTAGGTTAATTACAAAAGGAGGCCACGAGCTTGACATGGTTCTAATACCTCAGCACCTTATATGAGCAAACCAAAACCTAAGCCTACCAATGTCTCAAGGGTAAGAAATCAAAACCTAAGAACAACTAATCACAAACAGCCAACTAAGCTTTTCCAAATAAGGCAACTGCTTAAGCTGTAGCCAATCAAATAATTTCCTTGCTTTGCTTCGGTGTCTTTTCTATAAAAGTCTTGCTCCTATTTCCTGTCGGTGGAGCACTCCTGACCACTTCTGGTTTGCTGCTGCCCTATTGGAATAGATTTTCGCTCAGAGAAACCCTTAACATTTTTAATGTGCCTCACTTTATCTTTTAACAGTAGGGACAACAGGATACTCAGAAGGTGCTGAAAGAAACAAGGCTGAAATGGTGATCTTAGCCTGGCAGCCTCCTGAACCCCCCAGTCCTTTGTGAATTCATTCTTATACTAACTGAATTATTCTTCAACCACCTATTCCTTCATTCTACAAACCATTCCTTACTAAGGAGGAACTAGTGGTCAAAATTCAAGTCATTTGCATACTGTCTATCGTAGTTTGGTTTTACCAGAAAGCAGACCCTGGGCAAAAGCTCACAGGCTGCTTACTTCTTCAGTAATGCAATCTCTGGAAGCAGGAAGGAGGCAAGTAGGAGGAACGTGGAGGGAAGGAGGGAGACCACCCCCTACAGTGTGGTATTGAGCTGGATGCTGTTTAGTACCAAGGGCGACTTCTTTGTCAGTCTCACCAAACTGACTTCTGAAGCACTAAGAATGACTGTGCCTCAGGACAAGGGATTGTGATGGAGAAAGGAGAATGTATTTCCTGCTTCTGATCTCCCATTGGTCAAAGGTTTCCTCCACATTTGCATAGGTGTTAGTTAATAGCCAGGTTAGGCTGCAAAGGCCTAGAGAGCCAGAGGCATCTCTCCTCGAGCAGTAAGGGAGTTTCATAGCGGTGATCTGGGAGGTGTGGGGCAGTAGGGAGCCTCTCGGCCTGACAGGAGGTAAGGTGTGGTCAAGAAGTTGGTTGTCATGACTTTGGACTGAGAAACAGAGTTTTAGAGGGGAGGGGGGAATTGGTTAGCCTGGTGATGGGTATTGAGGAGGGCACCTTCTGCATGGAGCACTGGGTGTTATGCGAAAACAATGGATCGTGGAACACCACATCAAAAAACAATGATGTATGATGACTAACATAACATAATAAAATTTAAAAAAATAATAATACTTGTTATTCCCTAACAAAAAGAAGAAGAAGAAGAAGAAGAAGAAGAAGAAGAAGAAGAAGTTGGTTGTCTCCATGGTGGGTGACTCACTGGCAAATGGCAAGAAGATCTGAAATGACACTCAGGAGGCATCTGAGACTTGGTCCTTGGAGACCCTGGTGCTTCTGTTTAACTGCATTGCAAATCTGGTTATAATTTTATCCACGTTGTGCCTTTTGTGTTATTCTCGCTATCTTTTTGTTACCTAGCCTCAGTTGCAGGACCTGAACTTGGGGCTGTCTTACAAACACTTAAATTTTCTCAGCCAAGATCCTTTCATTAGAGTCCAGGAAATAAATGATTAGCCCTTGGTACTTGCTTGATTCCTCTCTCAGTCATGTTATATCAAGCATGGCCAATTGTTATGGAACATTTATCATGTGCCTGGCACCAGGATATGTGCTTTCCATGCGTTGTTTTTCTTAGTCTTCTCTGTGAGGTAAGAATCAATCTATCCACTTTACAGGCGGGGAATCTGAGGATCAGAGAGACAAAGTAACCTGCCCATGCGAGGTCCCATAATGGGGGGGGGGAAAACAGAACTTCACTCAAGTCTGACTCGAAAGCTCACAGCCTGAACCACTCTGCCAGTGCCTCTCAAAGTGTGGTCCCAGAACCAGCGGCATCAGCATCCCCTGGGAGCTTGTGGGAAATGCAAATTCTTGGGCCCCACTCTAAAGCTTCCAATTCTAAAACCCTGGGATGAAGGCCCAGAAGTCTGTTTTAATAAACCCTCTAGGGGCACCTGGGTGGCTCAGATGGTTAAGCGTCTGCCTTCGGCTCAGGTCATGATCCCAGGGTCCTGGGATGGAGCCCCGCATGGGGCTCCCTGCTCAGCGGGGGGCCTGCTTCTCCCTCTCCCTCTGCATCTCCCCCTGCTCATGTTCTCTCTCTCTCTGTATCTCTGTGTCTCGTGTGAATAAATAAAAAAATCTTTAAAAAAAAAATCCTCTAGTAATCCTGACATGGGTTGACGCTCAAGAACCGCTTGATGCTATTTTGCTTCCTACGGTCTCCTACTTGGTATAGGATAAACATACGTCAGCTAGTGTCCCGTTCATTTTTATTCTGATTACTTCAAATTATCCTCAATCTTGACATTGATTTTTTTTCTCCCCTTGGACTAATTTGAGTTTCGGGAAAGGAAAAAAAAAAAAAAACCCTGAAAGAACCTGATATTCTTCACTGTGGATTAATTTTTGAAGTGGTGTTAAGCAGACCATCAATTATTATGAGTAGAAAACTGAAGGGCAAACCAGCATTCAAACTATTTTTATTGCATTTCATGGTCTTGCTGGAATCTTACCCTGTACTGATTAGTTGAGATAAAAGAGGAGATGGAGGTTAGTGAAATTAGTGAGCTCCGAAACCTTTTTTAAAGATGGTGAAGATACCTTTCTTCTGCATAGGAGCCTATTGCTTCAAAGACAGATACTTGAGATAATATTCTTTTGAGCTCACTAATTAAACATAAAGCTCGGCCGAGAGTGCTTTGGAGACGTGTCCTCGTAGCAGGGCCTGGCACCCATGGCACTGTTTTAACTCAAGAAGCCTAATTTAATTAGCACCCTGCCACCAGGTCGGCTGCTGTGCTGCCTTGGATCTCTGGCCTGAGGAGAAATGTGCAACCCCTGCTCTTTTTATTTCTAGTTAGCCTCATAAAAGGCAGGATGTCCAAGGAGGGAGAGGAACTTTGCTTCTCCATCATGTTTTGCATGCGGTGCTAATTGAGCTGACAGTCTCGGACCACAGTCTGTTATTTGGGCACCTGAGCCTTCAGCAGATTCTGGGGAAGGGATTGCCGGTGTCAAATGGCTCCTCTTTGCCCTCGTGGCTCTTGAACTATGGAAGGGAAGTGATCAGGGGGAGCTCCTCCGTCGGCATCCTTGAGTAACTGCACGCACCACAAAGCTAGGAAGGAAGAAGGCATTTAGACCCTACTGGTAATGCCTCCGCTGTCTCTCCTTGCTTTCCCTATCCAGCGTGCTAATGAGGAGAGGAAAACGTGCAACTCCTTGGCTTCCCTAATTGCTGTGCTTTGCCCTCGTAGCTTTTTTGTTCCTGCTTATCACGGTGAGAGTCTTGCTTCTGTCAATCATTTCTGGTTCATTCTGCCTAGAAAATAACAATGTGTACTTTTTGAGCCTTGAGATTATTCCAGCCCCTTCTTTTCCATAATTAAAACAGAGAGAATGATGATGATTATATTTTTGGTTTTACTTTGCAATAATGAGCCACAGCAATCAGGAAAGGTTTGTCTTTCCGGTCCCTGAAACTTCTCCTGGGCTAATTCTCAAATTTTCTTCAGGACCGCAGAACTGCAGATTTGTTGGCTTTTACCACGACTCTGGATTGTGAACCTTGGCTATTTGTTTTCCTCTTTCTCCACACAATAGAGGCAGTACTGTGTAGTGAACAGATCCTGGGTACTTGCGCCAGGCAAACCTAGTTTTGAAACCTGGTTCCATTCTGTGCTAGCTTAGATTCATTATCCACTTGAGCAAGCAAGGAAAAAAAAATTCTCCCGTTCCAGAGTTATTTGGAGAACTAAGTGACATAATTGCATTTAAAATCGTCTGAAACTATTCCTGCCACATAATAGGTGCTCAATACATCGGTTTTTCTTGCTATTTTTACTTAGCATCCCCCTTGTTGGGGAATGCATCTTGGTTCTTGTATTTGATTTAAAGGATTTGATTTCTCTTCTGATTTGATTTCAGGTATAAATAAGATATCACCAAATGGGCCAATCCTAAGGTTGCTGGATCTTGGCTCATACTGTCTCAGAAGTGTAAGCTCAGAAGCTCACCGTTCGCAGAGGTGAGGTCTTAGGGTCATTGATGGTTATTTTCACAGGAGAGAGAAAAATGTCCATTCTTCTCACACCCTCCTCTTGTAGTAGAGCTCTTTGGCTGCATGGCGATATAACAGCAAAAATAAAGAACAACAACAGGGTGCCTGGGTGGCTCAGTTGGTTAAGCGACTGCCTTTGGCTCAGGTCATGATCCTGGAGTCCCAGGATCGAGTCCCGCATCGGGCTCCCTGCTCAGCAGGGGGTCTGCTTCTCCCTCTGATCCTCTTCCCTCTCGTGCTCTCTGTCTCTCATTATCTCTCTCTCAAATAAATAAATAAAATCTTTAAAAAAAATAAATAAAGAACAACAACATTTACAACAATATCTGCTATTGTGTGTCAGGAACTACATAATGAATTTTATATTATTTGTAATTCTTACAGTAACTCTTCAAGAGAAATGCTATTATTACCATCTGCAGATAATAAATTGGAGCTCAGATAGGTTAAGTGACTTGTCCAAGGTCACACAAATACTAAAGAAGGTCTGAGTGACTCCAAAGCCAGTGGTTATTGTTTGAGGGAGAGAGGGAAGGAAGGAAGAGAGGAAGGGAGGGAGGGAGAGGGGGAGGGAAGAAGGAAGGAAAAAGGAAAAGAAATTAAGTAAAGACAGGGAACAAGAGAGGGAGAGAAAGAAATCAGGTCTTTCATTTCAGATGGATTATCTAGAACTAGCCTTTTTTCCTACCACCAGCACCCATTTTTACCCTCCTTCCCAGGGAAATGTCAGCTTTGGAAATAATTTAACCTAAATAATCACTCTGTTGGAATAACTCTCTCTTGGTGCTGCTGTAATTTGGCTTACAATTATAGCTAATTGAACATCTTCGAAGCGACTCAGTGCTGCATGCACATAGAAAAAAAATTTAATGTGCTAAGCATGCAAAAACATGATCACAGAAGTTCATTTTTACCAGCAGAAAAAGAAAGCAATTAGTGAGACATTTTTCAGCAAGGAGAAAAGACACACGCACACACACAAAACCTCATGATCTCAAGACAAGCTCTAAGATGATCCTTGGGCCCCATTAAAGGTGCAATAATGAAAAAGGTTGGTGAGCTACAGGTTGGCATCTGTGAAAAGGTTCCCCTTCTCAGGAATCAAGACACATTAGTCTCATTATTTGCAGATCCTTGACAAGACAAGAGCCAGAGGGAAGCAGTAACCTAAGGAGATACATTGTGGAGAGAGGAGGTGGTTAATTAAAGGAAACAAAGAAAGGGAGCGTCACACATTTGTTCTCGAAAATCTCCCTCTAAAAGGGGTATTTCAGAAGCAAACTGTCCTTCCTCTGGATAGGACCTCCATTCCTTGGGAAACTGGGAGGACGCCTGGCTTACCCCAGCACTGTCCTGATTATACATACAATCGGCATTACGTCTACTGTCAATCTTTTAGTAAAACTGGTTATTTACTTACTTAATTATTTTTAATTATTTTTTATTTATTTATTTTTATTTTTTTTACTCTCTAAGGTATTCCTTTCAACCTAGCTCATAAAAGGCTTAAGGCCTGAAGAACCCCAGGCTCGGTGCTGGCTCATTCCCCACAGCTGCCGGAACAGAGGCCTAGGACAGAGCTGGAGAGACAGGTGCTCTTAGCCACCCCCTTACCAGAAAGCTTTATCCTTGTATGGCCACTTCAGGCTCCTTGTTCCTGCTTATTCGAAAGAGCCTTGGCAACTTGCTGGGTGGGAAAGAGCACCTATGACTCCAGAATGATTTGGTGGGGAAATGAAGAGGCTGGGAGCTAAAAAAGAGCGACTCTGAGTGGAAGTATCATGCTTTTAACTTCTACTGGACTGGCACTGGGCTATCACTAGGCTGTTCAGAGGACTTTCGACTTTGCAACCACAGATCATCAGAAAAGGCTCGGAAGGGTTTTAGAGGTGAGGTTGCTGTTCTGATAGAAATTGCCCTCAAGAAACCTAATTTCTAATCAGGAGGAGGAGAGGGGAGGACGGAGGAGCTCACCACAGACATGAAAGAACAATCGGCACTTTCCCCATTTAGTTCCAGTTGTGCATGAGCCCACATTACTCACGAGAAGAAAGCAGAGTTGCCTAAACACAGTCACAACCAGGCTCTATATTCCTTCCATTGCTCTTCAAGCCCCCAGTGTCCTCTCTGGGTTGACAGCAGTGGTTCTCAACCTGGGGCAGATTTGTCCCCCAGGGTACGTTTAGAAATGTCTGGCGACTTTTTCCGGGAGCTGTTACTGGCATCTGGGAGTGGAGGCCGGGAAGCCGTTGACCATCCCACTGTGCACAGGACAGCACCCACAAAGATAATTCCCTCCAATACCTCAACAGCGTTGAGATCTGGAAACCTTGATTTAGAGGCTCCCCCATCTTGCTTTACTAATTTTTTTCCTCTTACTGAGGTTAAAAGCAGTAATCATCATACTGAATTTACATGGTTTCCTGCCTGTTTTTTCCCCCCAAATCTGCCTTTCAATGGCAGGACTATTTTGTTCGGCGGAAGTATTCCTGTCTCCCTGGTTAGAATGAGCATGGAGAGCAGGTTTTTCTCTCTTTTTCTTTTTAAGTAAACTCTACCCCTGACGTGGGTCTTAAACTCACAACCCTGAGATCCAGAGTCACAGGCTTTACTGACTGAGCCAGCCGGGCACCCCCAGATTTCTCATTGTTTGAAGGACACTGGTACCTCAGTATCCTGCCCGTGCACTGTGCCAGACTCTGGTATAAATAGCAGGTTCGCATCTGTGGGCCAGTGTCATACCCACACCAAGAGCATCTATGACACCTTGGTTCTGACTGCAACAAGAGGCCCAAACAAAGCACGGAGCACTTGGTATGATGTAGAAAGGAGGCTAAATAACTAAGCACAATATTTTGCAAGCGTCTTGATCCGAAGGTCATTACCAATATGTCTTAGAGAAGGTATACTCAGAAGACGTCTTGTTGGAACGAAATACACTCTTGAATCCATTTTGTGTGCCAACAAAGAATCTTTAATCACAGAGCTGGACACTAGAGGTAACATAATAACATAAGAAAATGAACAATATTCTAAAAAATCAAACCCACAGTTCTCAAACACAAGTCTAGATAATTCCGTCTAGGAAAACATAACAATTGTTAAGTGCCCACCACAGACTTAGGCCCTATCTCCAAGTAACGATATAAATTTGTTCTTTCAGTTACAAAATTCAAACCAATTCTTTAAATACATTCTGTCTTGGTTCTTTTGCATTTCATCCCTTAGCCACAAATCCAAAGCCCAGCTTGTGGTAGGGAATTGAATAGGACCAGAATCAACAAGCCAATTTAAGGAGACCTTAGAGGGTAAAATATTATAATTGGAAGCAAGCCTGCCACGGTTGGAACTGTTGCTGTCAGTCTGGGGGAAAACTCTCCTTAGGTATCCGCGGAGTGCTGTCAGCCACTGTCCTCAGAGCTGCCGCTATTGCGGCAGGAATGAAAATGCAGCGGGCTCATGGGATCAGACACGTAGCCTGCATCGGAATAGAAGTTCAGCTGTTACTTACCTGCCTTGCGGTCCATCTTGCCATTTTTTTCTTAACCAGCCTCACCCAGTGCACCACAGAGCTGCCAGGCAGCTTCTCCTGGCTCCTGGGCAGAGTCTGGGCTGAGGTTGCTGGCAAGCAGTTGTAAAACAAAGGCAAAATTTAAAATGCAAACAGAGAGCTGAGACCGGAGGAACACAAATGGTGATTGGGACCCAAGCCGGCCAAGACTGCAGTCAAGAAGGGGTCAGTTCAAGAAGGTGGTGTATTGGTGACGGCTAAATGGGCTTTCATGTCAGGCAAGTCTGGCTTTAAACCCCGGCTCCACTACTTACTGGTTCTGTGATATTTGTCCACTTAACATTTTTAAGCCTCGGTGTCTTCATCTGTAAATAGGACATTAATTCATAAGGTTGGTAACATACATCAGACCATCCATCCGGATAGTGTGAGACACCGTGAGAGTTAAGCAAATGGCGGTGATAAAAAGAATGGGGAGCTAAGCACAGAGCAAAAGGAAAGAACCACTCGCGACCGCAGGTTGCCTCTGGTTAGGTTTTGTTTTGTTTTTCCTCCCTGAGCGCCCGTTTTTCAGTGGCCATCAAAGCTCAGGTCCAAATACCAGTGGTATTTGATGCTCATTGAAGCTACAGCCCCTGCTGTGTCCAGAGAACACAACTCGGGGCTCAGGATCAGGCCACTGCCCCAGAGAACGCAGGACCCGAGCAGGTAAGCAGTTCCTTTTCCCCTGCAAGTAAGGAAGCCATCCGTTCATCGCATCGGTGAAAATGGGCACATTTGTCAACAGCTATTGCCGCTTCTGCTCCCCTTTGATAGCTGAGTTTTCAGAACCAGCTCAGCCATCTACAATTTCATCAAGGCATCTAGCAGTATGCAGTTGGATAGGTTTATTTATTTTCATAAGAAGGGTCTCTGTCAAAGTCTGTTAGGCGGCACACACACTCCCCTATGCGGAGATCCCGGGACTGCAGCTGACCGTGGGGACGGGGGGGGGGGGGGCTGGCCCGGGTCAGAGAGGAGGGTGTGGTCAGGGGTGCTGAGATGAGGGGAGGCAGGATCAGGATACACATCACTGATTCCTAATTTTGGGTGGACTTACATAAAATCTACATTTCCTCTTGTCCAGCCTGAAACTGCACCTTTATTCCAGGCACAGACAGATGTTTTAATAAGCCTTGATCCTTTTATTCCTATCATCAACCTTCTAATGTACCACATGCGATTTTACCGGCCTGTGAGGCTCCTGCCTGCCCGTCTCCCCATGGGACTCCAGGGGAAATGGCCTTGGGAGTGCTCGTCCCTCAGTGCGGGTGCCTCTCCTTTGGGGATGGGGATGGGCGGCAGAGTCAGTGGGGCGTGGGTGCTCACATTTTTATTCATGCATCATTGCCGGAGTTGGACGACAGGCACTTGGGTGGCTGCTCCACTGAAGAGGGACCCATGTGAAATTTGACCATAGGTTATAGGAAAAGAACCATGTCCGCACGTTTTGTTACTTTAGGGTGAAAGGCCTCAAGTACAGAGAGAATTGCTATGCCTGTAATTCTATCTTCATTCCCTAGCCCTGCTCTTTGGGGGCGGAGAGGAAGAAACAGGTCCTAAAGTAGCTGTTTTACCACAACTGGCTTATGCGATGAAAATGGAGGGCAATTAAAGGTTCTTTCTTGTACCGGGTGATGTTCCTAGAGGGGGATAGTAAATCTATCTCTTTTGCCTGTTGGGGCTCTTGCTCCATCCAAACACCCTAATGTTTTCTTCCACCCCTGGTACACACATGCAGGAGAAAACCCAACTTCTGCATTTCTGCATCACTTCTGTCTTCATCTTGGGGAATGCTACTCAAAGTCTTATTCCTTTAAGAAACAGATCGTTAATGAAATGCTTCCTCTTGAAATGCTTCCTCCAATATGAAAGGAAAGACTTCTGGTCAAGGCACACATTTCAAAGGGTGCCCTATGTTTTGTGGTTGTGTGCTCACATCTGTAAAAGTTTGAAAAAACGATATGATCTCTATAAAAAATGTGATGATGTGACACTTAGAGCACATTTTCCCCTGTTACCAGACTGGCCAATTATGTTGTAAAGCTGATGATAAAAAGCACTCGGCTGCATTCTACACACGTCCTGGGAGTCAGAGCACAAAGTTTCCTTTCTTTAATGTTCCCAAGTAGTTTGTCTGCATCTATCCAGAACAATTTTTTTTTTCTTCATTTCTTAAAGGCTTTCTAATGCCTTAGGTAATAATATGTCGGCAAACAAGGGGCATTGGTGAAGATCCCGAAGCTGAGGGCTTCCAAGGTCTATTGCCATCTAAATCAGAGAACCGGGAACGCATCATCCAATTTATTCTTCCCTAAACCCAGTTCTTGTAATAAATCTGATCTCTTTAACTGACATACATTTTTTTTCAGTCCTCCATATTGTCAGGAAAAGTTCCCGTGAATAAATGAGCCCATTGTGCTAAAATTCCAATTAAATATAGAGCCTCTCAGGCTTAGAGGTTGGAAAAAGGACATTACAGGCCTGGCACATTAATATGGCAGCTGGTGATAAGGGTGATTACCCAGCCTCTGGCTTCCAGGGGCTGCACAGAACTGTGTTAACTATTTCAAAGAGCTTTATTAATTCCTTCTACAGTAGTCCTGTGCAAAATGGAAACTATCAATGATACCTTCACCTCCTCTCTAGCTTTTTGAGGGGATGGCTGGGTTTACGTTTTACCCTTGGGTACGTGTTAAAGGGGAAGAGCTCCCCCAGCATATGATGCAATTGTGGAGACTCCTCTCTTGTTTTTGTCCTCCTGACCTACCTGCGATGTGGGGCTTAGAGGTAGTGAACTCAGTAAGGCGGCAACAAGGTGTTTGGAGTATCACAAGACGCAGGTGATTGTTTTCATGAGGAGAGTTGTATCTTCTTCCACGTACACACACACTCTGATATACTTGTACAAATACACGCTTATCCATACACATTACTAAACTCAAAGGTAAATGCAGAGTTATATAAGACTTATAAGATCAAAGTTCTTACTTTTATAATATAGTACTTTTAAAGCATCCATCATTTCTCGGCATTATATAAAACAGAATCTTTTCTCCCTTGTTATCAAATAAATATCACCTTCTTAGGGGCAGGTCCCTTAATCAGTCTGAACAATCTATATACTTACCATATTTGTCAACGGGTGAGAACTGGAGACCTCTCTTCATCTCCTCCAAAGACAGGCCTTGAGCAGAACACTGTCCACTAGAAAGTTCCGAGAGACACATGATTTCACACTATGAAAACCATGTGGTGGTTTGCTAATAACATTTTTATAAAACATAATTTATTTACTCAGCATAGATCCCAGAAAACTGACAGTGATACAAAGGTGTTTTTAATGCTACAAGTGACTAGTTGGGAAAGAGTTCAGAATTATTTGGAGTAAATCAGATTTGGGTGTGAGTCCTGGCTCTTCCAGGGAGGCTACAAAGGGCATGCCACCCGTCTCAGCCTCAGTTGATTTATCTGTAATATGGGAAAAGTACATAAATAATTTCGTTTGTTTTGATGATTAAGTGTAATAAAAAGGAGTGTTGAATCTAAAACCTGAGTTAATATCATTGTAAGCCTTATTTAAAAGGAACTAATAACCAGAACATTATTATCTTAGTAATAATGAATATCAAGAAACCACATGCCAAGAGATATTGTTATTATTATATTGCTATTGTTATAGTGATAATTATAAGAGAGAGTGGTGATAATATTTATTGCATGATCCCAATGTAGTAAGCATTTACCTCTCTCATCTCCCTTAATCCTTATCATTACCAAATCATTTGTCATTTTACACGTAAGACAACTGAAGCTGGAGCAATTAAGTAACTTGTCACACAGGTTTGATAATTGGCTCATCTGTGGTTCAAACCCAAGGCTTTTAGATCCCAAAGCCTGCGTGCTTATGGGAATTTCTTCCTGTTTCCGGGCCCTCATTAATCCTTCTCTTCCTCCAGCTTCCACTCTTTTACCATAGTGGTTAATGGGGTTGCTTCCTTTTTACCTCTTCAGGCTCAAAACCTGAAGCCATTGAAACCCTCACCCTAATATCGAATCACATCTGTCAGTGAATTATATATCTGTGGTCTCTCTTGGGTCCATGTCAGTTTATGCAACTATAAAATGGGAATTATAACAAAACTTGGCTTATAAGGTTAATCACAAGAACTAAAGAATTAATAAGTTTAAAATACTTTGAACAGTGCTAACATTTAGGAGGCACTCAATAAACGTTACCTACTTTTATTATTTGTCAAGGTCCAACTCAAAGGCAACATTTCCTCAGAGTCTTCTTGGAAACCCCACCCAGCATTTCATACCCCTCTAGTACTTCATACTTCTAAAACAGTGCTTGTCAGAGTCTGCCCTGGTGTAGCACCATCTGTATTCGTATGCAGTGAACCCCACTAAACAATGATCCTGGAGGTCAGAGATCCTGTCTGACATCTTTGGATCCCCCACGAGGCTTAGCTGGTACTTTGTAAATAGTTAAGATAAGTAAAGTGTGTAAAACAAAGTTATTACAAAATGTTCATTTGAAGAAGTTAGATTTTTCTAAACTCTAATATAAATTCACACTGCTTAATTTACTTAGCTGCCTTAAAATGACCACATGTTTGGCCTCACTTTCTGAAGGGATAAAGTGAAGTTCTTTCTTAGAGGAAAGCAATGATTAAAAAAAAGAAAAAGTATTGACTTCAAGTGGGACATGGTATTATCTCAATCAACATTAAGTGGTAAATCACACTCAGTTCTGGGCAATAGAATGTCATTCGAGATATTTTTCAAAATAAAATGTATTCTACTAATACCCTAAAATTTACCTACTAAAGCCTCTTTAGCACTCTAGCTCCTTTTAAGAAATGTGCTGTCCATAGTAGTCTTGGCAACAACAAGATAATAGGGAATAAATATTTTATCATCAGAAAGGCTATCTGGTTTCCTATGAATAAAAGCCCATCTCCAAGCTGTCTTATTTATTCAGTCGCTGAATGCAGTTCATGCCAGGGGACTTAACCTTCCTGCCCAAGAGATACCACATGGGCTGGCTTTGGATACTGCTCTAGGATGACAGACAGATGGAAGCTAAGCATGCCCAGGTCAAACAAAGCAGAGGAAACCAGACCCTGGTCAATGGAACTAGTTGTCCTCAACCCATGCGCATCCAGGCTTGAGCGGGAGTTTCACAGAAGCCCGGAGTTTAAGAGACACACCAGCAGGACAGGACCTGTGTTTGCTGAAGTTGTGGTCAGTGAAAATCGGCATGTCCAGTGATGCCACTGCCCCACAAATTCAATGAAAGTAAATGTGAACTAATGGCAGGTAAGAAAAGCACTCAGTTTTGCAGTGTTTCAATATTGCTAGTCAACTACATAGACTTCTTTATGCTCAGAGGATGCTATATGTCATATATAGGCATATACATGAATGATATAGAATATTATATGGGTAATTTCATGCATGTGTTTAATGGGAATATCATGACGTTTTCTCCTTTAAAGAGAACAACAGAATCTTTAGGTTAGTTTTTGCACACTATGCCATTATATCGATACGTCTTAATTGAAGCACTAAAAAAGGTTTCAGTAGTTTTAGGCTAAATGGTTCAAATTAGCTCTGTGATGTGTATGTAAAGATAAACACAATCATCAGCCATTGTCTCTTACAAAGGTGCACCAGGGAATGAATAATTTATCCAAAATGAAGAGCAGAACTAAAATTCAAAAAATATTTCCTGCTTTTCAATCCAAGCTTTATGGGTATGGACTACCTAGTAGATTGTTAGCTAATTAGGCCAGTTCATACTAAAATCCAAAATATGTAATCTGTATTTTCGTGTATGCATGGTTGGTCAGCACAAGCTAGCATGTTTATAGTCAGTCACGTGGTCTGTGAATGGACTTACGCACCCTGAGCAAAGATAAGAACATTCTAA